>NW_015257223.1:0-464 GCF_001447785.1 Gekko japonicus
CTCTCCTGCCGGGAGGCCGTCCTCTCCTGCCGCAAGTACCTCAGCTCGTCGCGGATGTCGGTGAGGATTCCGAGGAGGCGGAACTGGAGCTCCCTGTCCCGGGCCCGCTCCTCCCGCTGCTGGGCCCGCTCCTCTTGCCACATGGCCAGCTCCTGGTGGTACAGCTGGTCCCACTGGTCCTCCATGTCCATCAGGCTGTGGAGATTAGTCCTCCACGTCTCCCGCCTGCCTTCCCGCAGGCGCGAGCAACCCATCTTCCGCGGCAGAGGCTGGGACGGCGGCACGCGGTCGGCCTGGGGAGACTCGGAAGAGGGCAGCGACTCCTCCGTGAGGGCCCCGGCGTGGAGCGGGGACCTCGAGCGCCGCTGCTCTTCGTCTTGCTTCTCCCATGCGGGCCCCATCAGGACCCGGGGAAAGGAGCCCATCTCCGCGCTTTGGCTGGCCGTCTCCTCCTCCTCCTCCTC
>NW_015257224.1:0-464 GCF_001447785.1 Gekko japonicus
AGAGATCACAGGAATTCTACCTCAGTTTTGGCTCCATTTACAGGGTGGAGGCTGGGGGGAGACTTGGGAAAAGTTAATGACACAGGACTGGAAGTACAGAGGCAAGCCAAGAGGCAGAGCATTGAGCACGGGAGGCTGTATGCTCCCTCCCCCTGGAAATTCTGGTTGCATCACACAGGACAGGAAACCTTCCCCCTGTCTGAATCCTGTCCAGGAGCTTGTGAGGATGCAAAAGAGTCTTTGGCCCTTCAGCCCACAGGAACCATCCTTGACATGGCTCTGACAGGGCTGCAAGGGTCAGATGGCTTAGCCTCATCTAAAGGTGATGAGCTTAGGTTTGCTCATCACCTTCTTCCATGCCCCTACGGGCCGCCAAGTGCCCCGTACAGAGTTGCCAGCACTGCAGGAGGAACCTGGCTGCTTTAACTTCCCAATCCATCCCTGCAGGATCCTCAAGAAGGCTA
>NW_015257225.1:0-464 GCF_001447785.1 Gekko japonicus
CAACCCCACGCTCCCCCAGAATTCTCCCCCCAGAGAACGACCACTGGAGGTTTCAGCTCCAAGCCTACTCTTGAGTAAACAAACAGACCTTGTATGACTACTTTCCCAGGTAACGAACCTGTAACTCTTGAGTTCTCAAAGTGGTGTTCAGAATGGGCCTGTATGAGGTTTCTAAGGATTTAAAGAAAACACCAATTAGCTCGCCACGTCGCACACCTTGTATTTAGCGGCAATGGCAGTAAAACGGAGTCAAAAATTATTTATTTATTTTCCAACACAGCCTTTATTTTCCTTTGTAACAGTTTTAAAAAAATATTTGTCAATGGTTGTGTACAAACAAAGTCAACTCACAGCTTGCAAAAATAATAATTAAAAAAATGGAAACAACGGCTGATAAAAGACATTCGTTTTCTATCGTTTTAAGTTCAGGGCTATGATTTCCCCCCCACCCCAAAAGAAAAAAA
>NW_015257226.1:0-464 GCF_001447785.1 Gekko japonicus
GTTATTATGAGGTATAAAAAAGCAAAATACTCTCCTTTTTGTGCAAATTGAATCTTGAATATTTCTAATGTTACTGACAATCTTCCTCCTCAAACACAGATCTTTCCCCCTCCCCTTCTAATGAAATCTGAAATACTTCTGAAAGGGTCAATGTGATCATGTCCACATCTGCAACATGCCTTGTAAAGTTTAATTTGGCAGAGCAATGGAAATATTCGGAGATGCAAAGCTGGTACGGGTCTCTGCTGAAGTAATCCCATGCAGCACGCATATGCTAGAGGTCAATGCAATCACTTGATGTAAGTCCGGAACAAAGACAGACACGCTGCTCATCTTAAAATTTTCCACAGAGATGAAAAGGCAAAGAGCTGTGTTACAAACGCCTCCTAAATGGTTAGAAAATCACCAGTCCCAGTCTTTGTTCAATGTGCAGACAGTTTTCAATCAGTGTGAGGGGGGGGGGG
>NW_015257227.1:0-464 GCF_001447785.1 Gekko japonicus
TATGCTGCTGATATTCTTGTTTTGTTGTTTGTTTCTTTTTGTATGTGTTTTTGTAGGTGGTTTTGTATTTGCGTCGACGTGTTTATTTGTGTCTTTTAAAAATTTTAAACTGTACTGTTATCGTGTTAAAGATACAAGTTTATTTCATATTAGAATCCTAAATTAAATGTTTCAATAACTACAATAACGGAGACACATTCTTCATGCCTTCCCTGGTGTATGAAGGTGCAAAAGTTTTCTATTATCAGAGAGCCAATGTGCCCTCTTTAATCTAATTTAGTCTATAAGCTTCCTGAACTGGATATATGTCATTCTGGAAGCAACCTCATAAATGTCATGATGATCTTGGAAAAATTAACGATAGTTGCTCAGTGGAAACTGCTAACAACTATAGCTGAAGAGGCTGGTATGAGCCATGCAGACATTATAGATACCATATAAACAGATTGGGAGGGGAAAGTCTT
>NW_015257228.1:0-464 GCF_001447785.1 Gekko japonicus
GTCTTTCCGCCTCCTTCAACCCCCTCTCCACTTCTCACGAACAGATTCCCTTACAAGGTGCAGGGTAGTGCATGCTAGAATGTCTGTGTGTCCTTATTCCAGCAAGGAAACCGAGGCACGAAAAATAACGTTCGTCTAGCAAAGAACTGTGCAGACTCGGAGGCTAGGAAGCAGCCTCCTAAATGAACTGTAATACGATGCTGTACTAAATTATTCAGAGCTAACAGCTCTCCGAGCAGAGTCATAATTTAGTGCCTTATGGATAATTAACTTCGATGAGCCGCTCTGCATTTATTAAGTGCACGAGTCTGTTTAGGTGGGGGGAAGGGGGGGTGACCTAGTATGCTTGTAAATAAGAACAGAACTCTCGAGGAGAAACTAGCAATACCCGCTCCCTAAACGCCTTCGAATTTCACGAACGGAGCACTAAAGGGGCACGAATCCTGTCTGGTATCACGGTGGGT
>NW_015257229.1:0-464 GCF_001447785.1 Gekko japonicus
CTGACCTTGATAGACCAAGGACCTGACTTTGTGTTAGGCAGTTTCATGTGTTCATGAATCCTATGGAATCTTTCTACCAATGAACTCCCAGGAAAATCACTGAGCACTAATCTGGGGGGGAAATATGGAGGGGAGGGGGGAGTCTATCATTCAACACCTCCCTCCTGCTGTTCCGATGAAAATAAATCTCGAAAGGTAGGCAGAACTGTCCCATTTTATTAGACTTACTGTCACTCGTTTCTCTCCTTCCCACTCGCTAGTCCAGGAGTAACTCTCAGCCCAATTACAGAAATAGCTCGACCTGAAAGATTCCCACCTCAGGATCTTCCTTCCTTGACAGATACTACATGTAAATCTATTGCTTGGTGTCAACTGGATCCAGTTTATTTGCGATCCCTCAGAATGGAGACGTGGGTGATTCTAGGCCTGTTATTTGTACAGCCTCAGCAGCCCAAGCTCCAGTG
>NW_015257230.1:0-464 GCF_001447785.1 Gekko japonicus
GTGGAACCCACTATTTAACACCTACTGTCCCCTTATAGAAGCTCAGTACTACTAAGGACATATATACTCAAAGATCAGAACCGTAATCCTTTTAGAACATGATCATACTACTTGGAAAGCTCTGTAATTTCACACGTACAAATGTCTTAGATGTGAATTTCCTAGTTGATCTCTTCAGGGCAGAAAGAGCCTGATTGAATTAAACCTTGAACAATTTTGCTTTAGTCTCCTGGACAGCACTGCTGATAATTGAGACGGAGGAATGCTAATCCAAGCCTTCAGCACCACCCTGGGTTCATTGTCATTTAAATGGCCGTAGCTGAGCTGATTAAGCTCTTCTGATCACAATGGCACAGGATGTACGTGTTCATAACAGCTGGCAAAGCTTTTGTAATTTCCTTGGTAATTTGGGGAGGTTTGTTTTGTTTCTTCCCCTTCCAGTGGAAAAGAACCAAGGTTGGCAT
>NW_015257231.1:0-464 GCF_001447785.1 Gekko japonicus
CAGGATGTGAACTGCTCCACTCAGTTGGGTTAAAAAAATTAGAGGGGACATCGTACGGTGTCTGCACTTTGATTGTTTAGTCGCTGGGTCCACACATTGCTAGATATTGCAGTACTGTTGCAATCATTCCCCTCCTGAGCCGTCATGTCCACACAGGAAAATCCTGTTACACATTATTACTGTAGCACAATATCCAACAATGTGTGGATTCAGCCGAAAACAGATTGTTTAGATTGGCAACTAAACAATAACAGTTGACTTCAAGTGAATATATTTGGTAATAGTATTTTCATGCATGGTGAGAGACAGTCCAAGAGGAGAATGAATGCTGTGGTGCAATGATAGCACAATATCTGGTGAAGCATGGGTGCAGTCTTATTTTCTTGTGCATTGGCTTTGTGTTTTGGGGAAAAAAAGAAAAAGTCTTGATTTTGCTCTAGTTTGTTGTGACTAACCACTATTTT
>NW_015257232.1:0-464 GCF_001447785.1 Gekko japonicus
TGCTTTCTTAGCTAATGCAGGAAAGGTTTCTGAGGCAAAATGGAACAAGGTTAATTTGCAGGAGCAGGAAACCAATTAAACCATGTGTATTTCAGTGCACAATGCTTTCTGCATCTGCCCTAGGAGAAACTTCAAAGCAATATATCTTTCAAGAATTTCAAAGGCTCCTTGGTCTCGCATGCATTGTGATTGCCGTGCATACTTAACAAAAAGCAAAATGTGTTACACTGTGTCTTTCTTTCATCAGAGAAGTGTGTAATTAGGATCCCTGCTTCAATTAAAAAAAAAAATGCAGACGCCCCCGGTGAATACACGGAAGTTACATATAACACATGCGCACACATAGATGGAGAGATCTATATAGACAGACCTGTCTTTTCTTTTGTCAGAAATGTCAAAGCACAGATCCCACTAGATGGTGAATCTAAAGTATTGCCTGCTTATTTTGACAGGAAATCTATAAT
>NW_015257233.1:0-464 GCF_001447785.1 Gekko japonicus
TTTTTTCCCAGCATTGGAGAGAGGTGGCAAAAGACATAGCTGCTGTTATTGCAAAGATTGCATCAGTGCTACCTCTTTCTACCAGCTGAAAGGAATTTGTCCTTTGTAAGCATGTGAGGTATGCATGTGCTGCTTGTACTTCATTTCAGGACAGAACTATGCAATTTACTTGGTGTCAGAACACTTCCAGTGGCAGCTGCCCCTTTCTGGTGAAGCAAATTTCCAGCATGGGTTTCGCAGCTCTGCCTGCTACTTCTGTGTTCTTGTAGATATTGGCAGAACAAAATAAATTTTGAGGTTTTGGCATGAATCTGCAGAAAGGGCTGCAGAGAGTTTCCCAGCTTTCTGACTGCAATTATCCTTTGCTCTTGCATAGCTAAAGTTGTTTTCGTGGGCCGAGCAAATCATAAATCCTGCTTATTGTTGCGCCCCTTAATGAAGATGTTGGAAAGCACGCCTTGACT
>NW_015257234.1:0-464 GCF_001447785.1 Gekko japonicus
GTCAGGCTATTGACCCATATACCTTTCTACTTGTCTGACAATGTGTCTCCAAATATGCCAACAAAGAAAATCCTATCTAAGATGTGTTAACTTGTATATCCTTTAATTGAATATACAAGGAATTGAACTTGGGACCAAGAGTGCTCTATCAGTAAGCAATGGTCTGACATCTCTTTCCAGCTATACTTTAATACATCTGTCCTTTTTTTTAAAGCTCACTTATGGGTCCTTTGCGCGTGAGGATATCCATGCAAAAAAGTTTCCTTTCATTTACCACATGTTTCCAAAAGAAGACCATCAGTATATGGGAATTGTGAGGTTGCTTCTCCACTTTAGATGGACATGGGTTGGGCTTCTTGCTGTGAATGATGAGAATGGAGAACATTTTGTGCAGACCATGGAATCTTTGCTATCCCAGAATGACATCTGCTTGGCCTTCACAGAAAGAATTGAGAAAAAAATAT
>NW_015257235.1:0-464 GCF_001447785.1 Gekko japonicus
AGGATTTCAGTGTTAATTTTGCATTTAAGATTTAGGATGCTAGTTGTGTATATCTGCAATTTCTTTTTTTTTGCATTGTGTTGTTTGCTATGGCTTGTAAGCTAATGCAACTGCCTGAACTGATAGATTGAGTGATTTACTGGACAACCTTCAACGGAGTGCAGGGAGGTTTGTGTTGGCTGGGGGTTCACAATACAGATCGTCACAAGATGACTGGGAAATATCACCACTTGGTGGGAAAACATAGTTGCACGAATGTACTCTCCATTCAGCTTTACCCAACGAATTCCGGTAGTTAACCCAGTTTTGCTGTTTTGATGCCATCCCTGCAGCTGGGACACACAACTGCCCTCGCTATTTGCTTTGCCCCCCATGCCCAGAAAATGAACATCGAGTGATGAATTGCGGAGGACAGTGCCTGGGAAAAGGGCACTGTACCCAACTCTTTGGAGCCAGTTTGGTGT
>NW_015257236.1:0-464 GCF_001447785.1 Gekko japonicus
AATAAATATTCACATATCAAGTCTAAGTGTTTCTTTTGTTTTTGCATTACGAAATATCCGTAAGTATTCCAATATCCAATTTTCTATTGCTTCACATGTACACAACGAAAAAAAATACAACACCATAAACCAATCACAAGATAGACACTATTCTTCACGGGTTTTTGAAGCTTTGATGCTCCTTAGAGGTATAAAGTGCTTTTGGTGTTTGATGATAAGCTCCAGTATAGAATTACCAAAAGAAGACTGCATGAACTATACTCTCTGATGAAGAGACGAAACGCCTGAGACTACCTGGGATATGCGTTAGTAGTAGTAGTTCAATTTAAAGAGTTTCAGGATCGCCACATCTACGTGGACATACTGTGGAGCCCTAAGCTTTGCCAAGCTCATTTCGGCGCATAGTGGATGTTCCACGGCTTTTGAAAACATTGATCCGATTCAACGCTCCCTCTAAGCTGTGG
>NW_015257237.1:0-464 GCF_001447785.1 Gekko japonicus
GACCTGGCAGTCCTATATGAAGGACAGGTAGGAAGTAATTTGGGGTACATATGCAATAATTTGAGCATCGATTCTTATAATTGGACGTGTTAAAGTGTGGCAGAAAGATGTAATTTGCCCCATTGTTTCAATATATATGTTTTATGTGGAGAGGGATGTAACAGCATTAGACCTTGTGCATACATACTGAACAGAATGATTGTTATTCCGAATTAATTAATTAATGTAGAGGAAAACAGTATACTGATATTATTTGAAATAGTGAATTACTGAAACTGAGTATTATATTAAAAAGTCCAATATTATTTCATCATCAAAACAGTAGTTTCCCTCTTTCAGACTGCTAGTTCAGGTCACATGTACTGGTGTATAAAATATTGTCCAGTGTTCATTGGACAATCCATGGATCAAGACTCAATCTGATGCACAGCCTGAAAGGGGAGAGAGTCCCATTCAATGACTCA
>NW_015257238.1:0-464 GCF_001447785.1 Gekko japonicus
TGACTGTGAGATATTGGGTTAAAATAAAAGGACATTTCACAAAAACACACACATCCTCACAGCATTTTTACATTGGTTCAGAATAGCAGTGATGTCCTCATGGCAGATACGAGGACACTATCACATCTAGTTTGGCCATGAGATGACAGTGTTCGTTCAAAAACAAAAGCATTATAATACTTTTTATAAGGACCAACCTAAATGACACAAAACATTGTGCAAACCATCAAGTTCTCTATAACTCTTCAACAGGCTGGACATTTAGGGGGGAAGGGGAGAGGGGACATCTCAAGTATTTGTTTGGGGATTTTGCTTTTCATCAATGCAGTGACCTATATCCTCTTTATACTTCAGTCAATTAGTATGATGACACTCATAAAGATAGCCATCAATTTGAGACAATGACTACATCTCTCAAATAGCTGTCTCCTCTCCCACTTCCAGGGGTCATTTCATAGAAAAAG
>NW_015257239.1:0-464 GCF_001447785.1 Gekko japonicus
CTTTATGCAGAACTTCTGATGAACTCACCAGCGTTCAAACATAGTCTCATCTTAAGCATAGTCTCATCTTAAGCAGACGCCTTGCTCAGTCATGCTGAATCTGAAATCTGAGTACTCAGAATCTGATATTTTTATTCCTGCTCCCTCCACCACCAAATTAAGACTTTTATAATAGCACTTTGGCTCTATTCAGCCCTTTTTAGTGTTCAGAATATTTCATGTGCGTTTTCTTAACGATCCTGACAGCGATGCTGTAAGCTAGAGCAGCGTTACTCATCCCCGTATTGTCGATAAGGAGCTGAGAAATCGCGGGTTGTTAAAAGTGACTTAGGGCTGAGGCAAGATCCAAACAAGAGACTTGCCAGGTCATAACTCAGACTCTTAAGATGAAGAGAGATGTAGCATTTCTGTGGAGTGCAAGAAGCTGACCACTGAGTCAGTGAATTGCTTCTCATGCCAAGGAT
>NW_015257240.1:0-464 GCF_001447785.1 Gekko japonicus
TCTTCTTCTTCTTGTACTATTGAGCTGTAGGAGGAAAGGAATCTCCTGGACTATCCTTACCCCACCTGCAGTTCTTCACAGCCCCCCAGCTTCCATGTGTGCGCATGCATCTATGCGTGTGCGTGTGTGTGCGTGCTCGGGTGTTCCTAAGCCAGCTCCTATCACACTCTAGCTCGACCCACCCAGTACAAGTACATAACTACAGGTTTGGTTAAGACAGAGTAACCACAGTTCCTCACACAGCCGCACGGCATTCCGGGCCTGAACTCTACTGCCATCTAGTGGAAAGAGCAATCAGGAACAACACCTGCGATTCCGGGGATCAGTTTCTTGGGTGCGGAACTCGCACACAGCTGGTGGTGATAACAAAAGTTGCAGGTTGTCTGATGGTGAGCACTGTATCTGGGCCAGGGGTACAGAGGCTACAGCAACACTGGTTTTCAGGAAACAATGATTTAAGCTTA
>NW_015257241.1:0-464 GCF_001447785.1 Gekko japonicus
GGTCTCAGAAAGTGTTGCAGTGGTCGTGAGTGGAGACGAGCCCACGGAACAGTGTCTATGCAAGAGATAAACAGACCCATCAACTTGGCCAGGGTCATCAGTGAAGACGATTTGCTTTTGATGATTTGACTGCAAAGGTCCCTGATTTTTTCCGCCTTGATTTTGGGAAGGAAAATCGAGTTGCGGGAGGTGTCCAGTACTGCTCCTAGATGTTCGATGGACTGTGATGGTCGAAGGCAGCTCTTCTGTAGGTTCACCAAGAAGCCGTGAGCCTGTAGACATTGGATAGTCGCTGTGGTGTCTTGAACAGAACTGTTGCGGGAAGCGGAACGAATTAGAAGGTCGTCCAGGTACGGATGGACGTGAATGCCCTTCTCTCTCAATCTTACTATGGGATGAATTAGCATCTTGGAGAAAACCCGAGGAGCTGTGGATAGCCCGAAGGGAAGGGCTCTGAACTGCCA
>NW_015257242.1:0-464 GCF_001447785.1 Gekko japonicus
CTGAAAGCATATTTTGTGATGTAAAGGTTGCCAGATTCAGCTTCAACAGGAACGGTGGGACAGAAACAAAGAGGACTATTTGAAGATGACCTTTGCCTGATTTACAATTCCTTGCTGCTATAGATATTTTATTATTTATATTAGTTCACAGTGTACCACATTAATTAATGAATGAATTAATTTATTCCCCACCTTTTCTCCAAAGCAGCTTACATAGCTCTTCTCTTCTCTGTTTTATTATTTATTATTTATTAATCGCATTTGTAGCCCACCCTCCCCGCACATGAGCTCAGGGCGGGTAACGTCACAATTTCACTTACAATAAAACTCCATTTAAAATAGGACCAGTAAAATTTCAAATATATTAAAAATTACTGATTAAAATTAAACTGAAAAAGGTGACATAACTTTCTGTTAAGCCCCCCAGCTGATAGTTGGTAGTCATAGACAATTTCAGTTGGGCC
>NW_015257243.1:0-464 GCF_001447785.1 Gekko japonicus
CCAGGCCCCCAATCATCCTCGTCGCTCTTTCCTGAGCACGCTCCATTCTGTCCACATCCTTTTTGAGGTCAGGCCTCCAGAACGGCACACAATCCTCCTCCCCCCCCCATGCCCTTTTTTTTTAAAGCCTAAACAGCCTCTGTAGAGAATCGTTCACTTGACTTTGGAACACCACATGAAGTGTTCTGAGCACCAGCAGCTCCAAAGTGACGTGAATAACTCCCCATACAGGCACCTTTGGCTCAGGGAAAATGTGCAGGGGGAGGCGGGAGCCGTCTCCTCCCCTCACCACTGCTCTGATTCAAATTGGCTCCTCTAGTTGTTGACCAGCAGTTCCTGTATGGCTGAGATAAAAGTGGGTTGGGTCGATATTATGGCTGCCAGCTCTGGGTTGGGAAAGGCCTGGACATTTTGGGAGTGGACCCAGAGGAGAAGAGGGTGTGGGGAGGGGAGGGACCTCAGCA
>NW_015257244.1:0-464 GCF_001447785.1 Gekko japonicus
TTTTTTTACCATCACAGTTTTAAGCACAAACGCTTTCATGATATTATTAACTGCATGTGCAAATACAGTCACTTTCCATTGTAATTTTAGGCTTCAGCTGCAAAACTACTATTTCCCCCCAAAAAACGGTTTGCGCTGTGTGAGGTTTTCAGGAACAGGTGGGTAGGTCTTACTGCCTAAGCAGGCTTCCCTGTACACGATGTTACATTGCAGCTGGATGGTTTCTAAAGATGCTAAATGAAAATAATAGGCTGTTCTCGGAAGGTACAGTAAACGAAGTCTGTTGAGGGTAATTTCTGTCCTGTGGTAGATGGTATCCCATCTTCGTTGGTGCCCTTTGTTTTTACCCTGATTAAAACTTCAGTCACTCTTTAGCAGAATCTACCTTCTGGTTTTAAGTTACTCTGGTTAATCAATACAAGGCAGTAAAGTAGAATTGCCAAGTCTGGGTTGGGAAATTCCTG
>NW_015257245.1:0-464 GCF_001447785.1 Gekko japonicus
TTTCCCTATCCTTTTAAAATGTTGTTCTCTGGCTCCTTAGCCATGTGCAGGGTCAGTAGCATTGAGTCCATCACTTGGACCTTTTCTAAAATCCTCAGAAGGAGATAAAAACTTTGTGGTTGCATCCATACCTCTGAAGAGATACTGGCAATAATATGTGAAAGGTTCAGAAAGAGGACGCTTGGGAATACAAGCTCAGGTTATATTATTTGCAAATTTCATGCACCCGAAGCCCATTAGAACATCTTGTAGAAGGCTACCTCAGGATCACATTTTGGGGTTAAAATTTGTGAGCTAAGAATATCAGAATCAGTACATCATACCAGCCATCTGTGGCACAGCATCTGCTTTGGTTATGTAAATGATGTGCAAATTAGCTCTGGCACACCATTTTGCAGTATGATCCCATTGTGGCCCTCGATGTTATGAACCACTTTGGAGTTAATTCTAGCTTCCCAGTTCCT
>NW_015257246.1:0-464 GCF_001447785.1 Gekko japonicus
CACAATGACCATATTTAGGAAATTAAATAAATAGGATTGGATCCTGTGGATCTGTTCCCACTAGCACTGGTGTTTTCCTCTGGCGCAAGGAGCCTCCCTCAGTGCCTAGGGCTCTTGCAGATGGTGGATGTGCTGCAGGGTAGCCATTTTTTCTGCTGCTCCTCAATTCCTTGAGAGTGGAGGATCGGGGCCAAGTGTGGAGTGCCTCCATGGTGGGGGCAAATGGCAAGCCTCTGTGAGGAGAAGGGCATGTAGCTTAAGAAGCCATTGGCATAGCGCACAGAAATCGGTGGGTCTGGCCAACAGAAGGTGGGACGGCTGTAGGAAATCTGAACCTGAAAGCCAAAATCCACTTTCCACCTTGCTTCTTTGTGCACGTCTGATAGATGCTGGGAGAAGAACATGTCATGCACATTTTCGTGTGCTTGGATTTGCATTTTTTTAATAACTTTATTTTTATAACT
>NW_015257247.1:0-464 GCF_001447785.1 Gekko japonicus
ATGACTTCACTTAAACCAATGGGACCATTTGAACTCAGGTGTTTTGAGGACTGCTATTGCTGATTCTGCTGCAATACTCATCTCTTGTTGGGAGAGTGTATCCAGGCATGCCTTTTTATGTTACAGCTACTGAGCCACACAGTAGGCCCTCTTCTGAGCCTAGTATCACCTCTAAATGCATTGCATATCCAGGTGTCTGGCTCTGATAGCTCAGGGGGTGAGTTCGCTTCAGGGCTCACTTTTTGTCACAAGGAAGCTCAGTGTAGCAGAAGGGGAGGGGGGTTAGCATTCACCCTGTTTCTCTCCCTTGCTGCCTCCAGCTCCTTCCCATCTGTTTCTGGTATGCTTCCTGGCTCTTTGTCCTCCTTGGCCCTCTTCCAGGCCGCCCTTAAAAGGCCACCTCAGACTCCTCCAATCCTTCTCCTCCTCACAAGGACTTGCCTGACAGGCAAAGTCCTACTCCA
>NW_015257248.1:0-464 GCF_001447785.1 Gekko japonicus
TAGCCCCAGTTTCCCTGGTAACTTGCTAGCAGGCTCACCTACCTATGGCCCCCGTGACACTGCACAGGATCCTTCATGGAGGCTTTGAGCAGGCCTCAGTCTTTGAATCCCTTTCCTTTTTCAAGTCTCTGCACCCTGATTGTTGACTGAGATCACCCAATATGCAGCGTTGCTCCGTATCATGCATCATCCCACTACCAGACTCTCCCAGATCTTGACTCTAGGCAGTGTTGGGCTTGTATGTTTCCTTTGCCTCTGCTTTATTGCCCACTTCTAGCAATTTCTTAGCAGGTATTAGGCAGCCTCACTGGTTTTAGTCCTCTGGATGGGTGTGTTCTCTTTTAACATGCCTTTGGCCATCTCTATTTCCTATATTTTTCCAGTAAAGATTTGAATGGTTGTATTTTCTTCCTGCTTCCATCTGGGAATCTTTATGTGCCTCACAATGAAGTGCTGCCCAGACC
>NW_015257249.1:0-464 GCF_001447785.1 Gekko japonicus
TCACTGGATCCAGCAATGGACAAGCAGAAACATAGACACTTCTTTTTAATGAGTTGGGTCCAGAAAACAACACAGAAGCTGCAGGGAACATTGTTTTAAAAGTCTGAAAGCTTAAAACATGGTGCAGATGGGTAAAGGGCTCCTGCCTTCCTTCCCTGTGCCATTTTCCCAACCTGAAATAGACCCAAGGTGTGTGTGTGTAGAGGAATTATTTGCCTCATTTTGGAGCTGCACATGCACAGAATACTACACATGCAGCTCCAACATGTGGCAAATCACTCCCCAGGGCTTGGGAAAATAGTGCAAGGAGAAAAGGCAGGAGCCCTTCTTTCTCCCTGTGAAGCTGAATCAGGCTCCGCAAACTTTTAAAATGAGTCTGGACCTGCTTAATTAATTCTTTCTATAGTCTGGCACTTGTCCAAGCAGAACTGTGCTAAGATCTTGTGTAATACCTAATACGTGAG
>NW_015257250.1:0-464 GCF_001447785.1 Gekko japonicus
CAGCGACAGGTAGGACTTGGCAACCCTAGTAGGGTGCCATCTGAATTTCTAAGTGCATGAATCAATGATGAGGAAGACTTTTTATCTACCCTGTTTTTTAGAAGTTTTATCGATTTAGAAGTTGTAGTGATATATTTTTTGTTTTAATATTAGTAGGAATTTTTTTGTATTTTAGAAGTCTCCAGAAGATTTAATTTTTTTCTTTCTTGGTTCAATTTTTTAATATATCTCCCCCCATATTTCATGTGTTTAAGTTCTGATTCTTTTATTTTACCTTGCAATTTGTTAATTAATTTTTGTTTTCTTTCTTACAGGAGGAGGCGATAGAAATTAACTGGCCCCGCGTTACAGCTTTAAAAGCATCCCAAACATTATTCTGGGATACTTCATCATTGGCATTAAATTTAAAATAGTCTTTAATTTTGCCAGAGATTTCTGTACATATCCCTTCATTTTGTATTAAT
>NW_015257251.1:0-464 GCF_001447785.1 Gekko japonicus
TGTCTCTTGCCTTGAAAACTCTACGGTGTCTCCATAAGTCAGCTATGGTTTGACAGCAAAAACCCTCAAAACCTTAACTATGGTTTCATGTGGTATCTGAATACAGACATCCTGCTTAATCCTAGTTTAATTCTACTTTGTTCTCTGGCAATACCCAAACAGGCTATAGAAAAAAGGCAACAAAACCGGCATTTGTCAAAGCCAACCAGGATTTGAGTAACTGTCTATAAGCTGCATCCTGGTTTCCCAAACTAATGATAGTTAAAATAAGTCACGGCTTCACATTCTGGCTGAACCCAAGCCATCACCACCATCTGACGTTGCGAGTGTCTGGTAATGAGCTAAAGTCTGCCTCTCATGCTGGGGTAGCTGTACATCTGCTTCAGAACCACCCCACACACATTTATGTCTTTGTAGATGATGCCCTAACTGTAGGGTTGCCAGCTCCTGGTTTGGATTTTGGG
>NW_015257252.1:0-464 GCF_001447785.1 Gekko japonicus
GGGGAAATTTTAAAAACGGTCGTTGGCCGGAAATTATGAATACATCTCTGCAAATGATTTTCATTTTTTTTAAAGGAGGCAGATGTCAGCCTGCAAAGTGCCCCTCATTTCAAGGGGGGGGGGGCGAAAGAAGTTTAAAGGGAGCTCTTCCTGGCCCCTGCTTAGTTTAATGTTGGGAAATGCCAGAATTGTTAAATTTGTGACAATATTTGGCCCTGTGAGTGGCCGTGAGAATGGATGTTGAGGCTCGGCAAGAGACACGGTTTTGACTCTAGATCGGCCACAACACAACATGATGAGACAAGAAGTTAGTGAGGGAAGCCGGCCCCGCTCAACACACGCCAACAGATGGAAAGCGCAGGTATGAAGCACTCCGATCCAGAAAGTAGGTGTGCACCACGTAGTCAATTATTTGCTTTTTTAAAAAAACTTGACTTTGAACCGTTTGAAATGTGCCCCAGATT
>NW_015257253.1:0-464 GCF_001447785.1 Gekko japonicus
TCCATTGTGTGCAACCTCCCACCCTGTCCTCAACTGCCTATGTCACAGAGTCTGTAACACGTGCCCTCCCCACCCTCCAAACCCCCAAATCTCCCAGGATTCATGGGCATGGGGCTGACAACCTTATTGCTGAAAATGATAAAATGGAGGAGGAATGAGCAATTCTGTAAATTACTTTGGGTCCCCCCTGGGGGGAAAGGCTGGGAACAGACAGATAAATCTTCCAGGGCATCAAAGCTCCTGAGCAGGCCTCATTCGATCTGGTGCAACTGCTGAACAAATCCAGATCAAAACAGAACTTTCTACATCATTTCCCCCCTCTGACTTGTACAATGGGTTCTGCCCTGTTGGACTCCCAAATCTGCCCCCAAACTCTTAAGTGTTCCTGGAATTCCTTAGACAGTGTAATCGTTCAGCACCAAAACAACCGAGTCACAGTCAAGCTTGTGTGTGTGTGTGTGTGT
>NW_015257254.1:0-464 GCF_001447785.1 Gekko japonicus
TCAGGAGTGTTAATTCAGATACCTAAAATGTTAGAAATGCTCTAAATAAAAAAGAAATAGGAGGAAGGAGGTACTCAAGTGACATCTCTAGGTCTGATTGTTGGGATATTACCCTTTCAATAATGCTCAGAGCTTTGGCATCAGCAAGGAGTCACAAATCATTGTACTCCCCTTTGTTTAGGTTTTGGACCAACAAAAAAAATGGTGGCTTGCTAGAAATACTGCAGGAGAGACTGGCTACATCCCTAACAACATCCTGGAGCCCATGGATCAGAAGGCACCTAAGGGGTACAGCATGGAGCAAGTAGGTGCAAGTCTTTGCTGGGAACAGGCAGCAATGCAGGAACGCCAGTGTGGAAGTGACTGTAGAATGCTGCTTCTCTTTGGGAGTCCTAATCACTGTACAATGTTAGAGCATATCCAGAAAACAGTTGCCCACCCTTCAAGGCAGGAACTGAAAGGCA
>NW_015257255.1:0-464 GCF_001447785.1 Gekko japonicus
GGGGGGCGGGGGGCAGGTGGGACTTTGAGGTGCTCTCAGCAACCCCTTTTGCGTGGAGATGGGCCGTGGCTTATCCCAGAGCTGAATGAGGTTTGGGGAGCGGCGTTCCCCTGGGAGTGGCTCGCCCCCAATCAAACAGGATCTGCAAGTTCTCTGAGGCCCAGGCTAAGAAGGCTGTTGAATTTGGCTCTTGCATGTGCAAATCCACGCTGCTGCTGCTGCTTCTTCTGCACGACGTCTGTTCTTTCACGCTGTCCTTTCCCCATCTAACTTACACAGTATTTAGCCTTATTTTTATGTCAAACGGTATTGAGGAAGCGAACGGTGAAATGGGCAAAATGAAAAACACCGGCGGCAGCAACATATGAAAAATGAAGACGGGACCCTTCGCGCGTCCCTCGCTCAGCCAGAAGTGAGGGCGTTGGACCCCAGTCTGTCTGGCATTGGCAGGAATGGAACGGAAC
>NW_015257256.1:0-464 GCF_001447785.1 Gekko japonicus
CACCCAGCAAGCTTCTATGGCAGAGCAGGAATTCAAGGTGGTGTTTCCACAAGATCCTAGTCCAACATTCTATCGCAACACCACATTGGCTGTACCTAAACAGGCTGCATTTGAGACCGGTTTATACTCTCCATCAAAGCTGAGGCATGTGACATTTAAAATACTCAGTAGTATTGACTGGAAATGGATTGGGCTCAGGGCCAGCCTGACCATATATGTAAACTAGGCCTAGGGCTTTTGAAGAGGCAGCAAATTCGATGGAACTGTCTTTCTTTTATGTATTTAAAAATACAAGTACTACTATTTCATCGCTTTTAAGCAGTTTACTAGTTTTGTGTTAGAGCTAATGAAAAGTCGAACAAAAATCTTTTAAAAAATTTTACATTATTCATTTTGAATGTCAAGTAAATTAAGGTAAAAGAAGATTCTCAACTTCTCAGTTTTCTCTGTATTGAAGGGGGGGG
>NW_015257257.1:0-464 GCF_001447785.1 Gekko japonicus
ACCTGGAGTTGACAACTCTACCTAGCAGGATCAGTTATTCGGAAGTAGGTACAGAAGGCACCTTCACTTTCTTCATTCAATAAGGCATGTTAACCAGTTTAATTTCAAAGTACATTTGGTGGACAGTGTTGTTTCTATCTTGTTGGTGGACTGTTAGGTTGTCTTTGATTCCTTGCAACTTTCTGCTGCTTTGTTAGCCACCTTGAGTCTGAGGAGATAAGGTCTTATATGAATATTTTTAATTTTAAAAAATCAGTATTCTGGGGTTTGCCCAAATCCAGTGCAAAGATACAACAGAAATCCTTCTGTGCTCTGACTGACATACGTTTCGTTAAGTTCAAAATTAGCTGTTTGGGGCTTAGTTTCCACTGAATCTAATATAGCTCATTTGATCCATTCTGAGCCTAAGAGCTTGTTGTGCTCCTAGTGATATCACTAGAAACATGACAAGACTTAGAGGACTA
>NW_015257258.1:0-464 GCF_001447785.1 Gekko japonicus
GCCAATCACCTCACTCACTCATCTCCCTCGTCCACCCCCCCTGTTCTACTGACGCTTACCAGCCACTTAAAGAAACACACTCGTATAACTCGAAATCACGACAGACCCCTTTCCTGATATCCGAAACCCACGGTGACTTGGGTTTTCCGACACTGCTTGTGCTGCAGGACGAAGAGAACAACCCCCTGGAGACAGAATACGGCCTGTCCACCTACAAGGACCATCAAACCATCATCATCCAGGAGATGCCGGAGAAAGCACCCGCCGGGCAGCTTCCTCGCTCTGTGGACATCATTGTGGACGACGACCTGGTGGACTCGGTCAAGCCAGGGGACAGAGTGCAGGTCGTTGGGACCTTCCGCTGCCTGCCCGGGAAGAAAGGAGGCTACACCTCGGGGACATTCAGGTAAGCTAGGCGGCACTGGCCCTTGAACGGGAGTTGGTTTTTATCACCCTTGCTGGGA
>NW_015257259.1:0-464 GCF_001447785.1 Gekko japonicus
ACATTTTGCAAAAAGCTGCTACCCCTAACAAACACACCCAAGCGCAACTTCTCTCAAAGCTTTCCGCGGGAAAGGTTTTGGACAAGAAGGATTGTGGCTATTCTTGGGGAATTCCCATGGAAATTAATCCAGAGGAGTTAGCCAGGTTCATCTGTTGCTGCAAAATGGTAAACAGCCCAGAGGCGCCTTTAAGAGTCACAAGCTCGATTGCAGCCTAAGCTTTCGAGAAACACAGCGTCTTACCCATGGGGAGGCACTCATTACTCCAGAGTAGTGCAAAGCCAGGTACAGGGAAAGGGACCCCCTCCCTCAGCAGTGCCTCTTCTTGTATTAACTCTCAGCATTTATATCGTGTTTGAGAGCGTGCACCTACATTCCAACAACCCTGTGAGGTAGAAATTAGAGTTCATCTCCAGAGTCCATTATCCCAAGGAGATAATGAAACTGAAGCTTCTGAAACTGAA
>NW_015257260.1:0-464 GCF_001447785.1 Gekko japonicus
TGCTACAAGAAGCAGAACTGTAGCAGAGCACAGGAAATTTCAAGGGGGAGCAAACTCACAGTTCGCTAAGATGATTCCGTTATAGTTATCCAGGCCCGCTTTTTTCAGAGTATTGGCTAGTTCACATCTTTTGAACTTTTTGGCTTCACTGGCTGAGAGAAGTAAGAAGAGGAGGGCTCCAAAGCCCCAGTTCTTCATGTCTGCGGCTCTTCTGAGGAGGGAAAGCGGCTTCACCCCAGTCTCCTTTGGCTTTTATACCCAGACCTCTGGAATGGGAATGATATTGGCATGCTGCGGGTGAGCAGGAAGAAAGATTAATTCCCTGGGGCCATTTCAGGTACTAATTTCACAGTCAGTCTCTGTTTTATGGGAAAGGAATTGGCCACAAGAAAAATAGCCCTTTGATTGGAAGAAGACCAGAAACATGTTTGAACGGATTAGATTAGCCATTTGGATAACCAAAA
>NW_015257261.1:0-464 GCF_001447785.1 Gekko japonicus
GTCACATGCGGTTTTCTTCTTGGGTGCTTAACTGCTTTACCTTATTTGAACGTAAGGCGGGGTTGCCATCTGAGCATAATGGCTCGATGACCATGTTATTTTTTTTCACCTGCTTCTTCCACTGGCGTTCGTCACAGCATACCCATGGTATCGAGTTGTGCCTTCTTAATTCACAATCCTCGCTGTCTGCACGAATGTTCGACACTTGTATCGCACCGTTCTCTGGATTATGGGAGCGAGCGTGGTCGATTCGCACTGGCTTTTTAGACTGAAATTGCTACAATTTTAAAAACAATCTAGACCATACGCACAGGGCCTGGCATATTTCATACTCTTCTGCACTATTTCTGTCCTGTTTCAGATCTGATTTGTGGCAATTTGTGAAATTTAAAATGCAATTGCAGCTTGTGGCTATCCTATATGGATGTGTCCCACGGTTACTATCCCTTTAAATTTTCATCTCT
>NW_015257262.1:0-464 GCF_001447785.1 Gekko japonicus
GAGTCTCAGCGAGAAAGGCGGGCTAGAGATGTAGTTAATGATCACAACTGTCTTTCGTGGAGACTGAATCTGAAGAAGCAACTGTAGGCTGCATTCGACTCCCACAACAGGACGGGGCTTGCCTGAATCGCGGTTTCAGCCACCGATTTCAGCCTCCCAGACAGAAACGACAAATCTCAGTTTGTATGTCTCCCCCAGCAGGACCAATGCCCTCTCTCAACCACCATTTGTAGCCAGGCTCTTCATGAAACTGCAGTTTGTGAATTCAGACTCCGCTACAAGCCACAGTTAATACAACCAGTGGTTAACAAACCACCTGTTAAACAAACCCTATTTTGATGTCCACCAACAAACTCTGCCTGAATTCAGACATGTTGGGCCACCTGAACTCAGACACAACAAATAACCAAGGTTCATAAGCCACTGTACGTTGTGTGAACAGCGTTCCCTCTAAGCTAAGTTAG
>NW_015257263.1:0-464 GCF_001447785.1 Gekko japonicus
GTCTTATTTTCGGGGAAACACGGTACAAGACAAGGGGTTGTTTCCTACCTACTACCTCAAGAAATCCCCAAAGGCAAGATACAAAACAGAGGAACCAAAATCATTAGAGCTAGAGTTGCCTCAGGCAAACTATAAACCAACTCATTTCAGGACAAACACTTTAGAGGCATTGAAGTGTCATGTTGTGAGAGTGCAGAGGATACAAGTCTTGTGTGTCGTTTCCCCAAAACAGCATTTTCATGCACCTTAAGACAACTGTACAGAACAGCATTCTCCGTGAAGCAATGTCAATTAGAGGGATCACACTTTCAATACCCAAAGCGAATGCCATGTTCTAAAATAAAATATCCTCTCCCTACACTTTCCATACAGTGTTTCATTTTCCACTGTTATATTGACAAGTCACATTCCACAGTAAGGAGAGCATGAAGATAATTATAAGTAAAGGTTCCCTTGCTCGAAAG
>NW_015257264.1:0-464 GCF_001447785.1 Gekko japonicus
ATATATATATATATACAGTCCAATAAATAGTGATTGGTTTTGAAGGCAGTGGGGGACACCATATTTCTTAAGGACGAAGAAAGTTACAGAGAGTGTGAAATGATGCTGAAAGCCGAATAGCATGATCGGAGGCAAGTTTTTAACCCAAGGCTAATATTTTGCAGAGCTCAAGGAAAAAGTTACCCTTCACTTTACAATGCTTCCTCCAAAAGAAAATGAAGAGTAGTATTAATGGCATATAGAAAGGCTACTGAAAAGGGGATATATGTGTTGCTTCCAGGATTCTGAAAGCCTGGGAAGTATCATCTTAATTACCGGGTCTGAATTATGGGGAGTTTAGGTGTCTTCCGATGAAGCATTTTTTAAAATTAATAATAATTGTAATAATAAGTGCTGCCCACTGGTTAAAGATTTTTTAAGTTAATCATCTGTGTTATTGAAGCAGATAAATGGTGATTAAATAA
>NW_015257265.1:0-464 GCF_001447785.1 Gekko japonicus
CCAGTCTTTCTTGTCAAGAATTGTCCACTCCACTTTTCTGCATGTATGAACCAAGCCTAAACTGCACATTATTTACAGTCTGGCTTTATTGCATGAGAACAGCCATTAGCTTATGGACTCAAGTAACTAGGCAGGGGCATTTGGAACACCAGAAAAGAGTTGTTTCTTTTGTTTCAGCCTGTCAGAATTGACTTGCTAGCATGACACAATATGTAGGCTTAGAAACATTTTCCTGGATTTACTTGCAAGGCTTCAATATGGAGATGCACAATACATTGCCCACATGAACTGCTGCATTACAGATGTGCAAGGAAACAAACAAGCCACTTACTTTCTGCATATCTAATTGGTGGCAGGCTTTCTGGCTTTTCTCCAGGTCTCGTTTCACTTGCATTTCCTCCTGTTTGGTTTTCATTCTCATTCTGTTGATTGCAAGAGGCAGTTAACACACACAACACGGAGCC
>NW_015257266.1:0-464 GCF_001447785.1 Gekko japonicus
CCTCGTAACAAATGAGTTCGACACCCCGACATAGCTGCTGTCAACATTCCTTCCATACTGGTACGTTTTCAGACCTCCTCAGATCTTTTTTGTTTGCTATTCTTTTCCCTCGGGTTCACTTTCCAAGTCTGATCTTTAGCATGCCTCGGGGGTCTCCTCAACAGGTAGCAACTCCAGCCTTGCCCGTGGGTGGCCCCATTGTGTGGCTTTTATTATCCACAGAAGAGCCCGTCAGTTTACTGTTAGACAAAGTGATGCTAAGCTCAAGCTACTGAAAATTCTGTATGATGATAAGGAGCAAGCCCAAAGGGTGACTTCGCTCAGATCCCTCTCTGTCCTATAAATATGAGCAGTTTACTGATTACTGTACACGCTCACACGCCATTCTAAAGAGCTCACTAAACAATTCAAGCACCTGTAAGAGTTTTTTTTAAAGCCCTGACTGGTTAACAATTAGAAATTAT
>NW_015257267.1:0-464 GCF_001447785.1 Gekko japonicus
CCTCTAATTTCACGCTGTTTTATATGTTGCAACCATGTGCTTGTACAGTACTGCTTGCTCAAGAGCAACTGAAATCCAGACTGAAGAATGAAGCTAATGGGTTGAAGATGGGCCGAAAGAGCCTTGCAGCGTTCTGCCAATACTCTGTCCCAGTGACATATATGATGGACTGTGAACTCTGTCCTTGTCAGGGTGCCCTATAGCTGTGTCAATAAGCAAATGACAGGATTATCTCACTCCCTTTAGTAGACAGGGCTCCTCTGACAATCGCTTGCCCTACAGCAAACAATGTTCTGAATTCTTTAATTTCCCAGCTATAATATCTGAGTAACACCATGTACAATCAATAACGCTATTGATTAGCTTTGGACGGTAGGTGTAATAAGCTCTTTGCAGAATGCATTGGCAAAGATATTCTCTCTCAGACACCACACAATCTCTCTCTCCCTCCCTCTCCCTCTCTC
>NW_015257268.1:0-464 GCF_001447785.1 Gekko japonicus
AATCGCGTAATGTGTTCTTTTCCCCTCCAGGAGTTTGCAGATTCCCTTGGGATCCCCTTTTTGGAAACCAGCGCAAAGAACGCCACAAATGTAGAACAGTCTTTCATGACCATGGCCGCTGAGATCAAAAAGCGGATGGGCCCTGGAGCGACCGCCGGCGGTGCCGAGAAGTCGGTTAAAATCCAGAGCACTCCAGTCAAGCAGTCCAGCGGGGGTTGCTGCTAAAACTCACCTCCCCCTTTTTGTCTCTCAACAACGAATCCGAACCCAACCGAAAATTTAGAAAAGCGAAACAAAACGATTAAAAAAAACAAAGCCCGAATTGTACTGTATGTAGCTGCACTACAACAGATTCCTTATCGTCTCCACAAAGGTCAGAGATTGTAAATGGTCAATACTGACTTTTTTTTATCCCCCCCCCCCCAATCGATAAATGCTAACTTCATTTTCAGAAACGTGTTAAA
>NW_015257269.1:0-464 GCF_001447785.1 Gekko japonicus
ATAAATAAAATTACCCCCAAGACTAGCATATGAATCCCAGTATCTTAACGTCTTAATACAAGCACCATACTAAGTAAATATTTCCAACATTCCTTCAGAGTTCATGACTGTCTTGCTGAAATCAATCCCTTGCATTGCAACCATTTCACCTTTCTTCCCTTCCTCTAGTGACCCACCTATTTCTAAGGACAGCATCACTAAGACACAGAGCAGCAGAATATTGTTCATCTGAATTTTCATTCTGGAAAACAGAAAGAAACAAAAGGTTAAAAGAGTGTCTCAGGTTTGCAAAGCATCCGCCAACAGATTATGGGCATCTTGGCTACATTGGTATTAATATTGCAAGGGAAAAGATAACACTGCCAGCCAGGAAAGTCAATATTAAGATAAATGGGCCAACAACTTACTGGCAGATTCACTGGAGGATCCACAAACTCTAAAGTACAGTGTACAGATCAGATAGC
>NW_015257270.1:0-464 GCF_001447785.1 Gekko japonicus
TACTGACTCTGTTTAGTTGTCAAGATCTGATGAGCTTGGGCTATTCCACGCTGCCTGTCCTCGCCAAGAATCATTACAACAGATAAATAGCTGCTCCTGCAATACAGGCAATTTCTCTTCTGGTATGAGGATTTCTTATGTACTGTGGGGAAAAGGAAGCAGTGGTCACTAGGGAGAGAAAGAAATGCTGGGAACATTACAGAGCTGTTGCTCCTTGCAAACTGCTCCAGGAAATAGCAAGAAATGAACAGTGTGCCAAAAGACAAAGGGCAGCATTAGCTGCTATTATCAGGGGTCTTGTCTACAGGGAGTAAAGAGAGAGCAGGAGAAATGTAGATAGTCACAAGCCCCTGCTTGATACTTACTCACATTGTTACTGTGTTAGAGCCACTTGCAGATAACAGCATTCCGATTTATGCCTCCCATTTTCCCGCACAAATTTTCTACCCATTGCAAAAAAAACC
>NW_015257271.1:0-464 GCF_001447785.1 Gekko japonicus
AGAGACTGGGGAAATTCCTAGAGTGTTGCTTGGGCTGGTGATGTCACTTCTGGTTCTTCACCTGGAAGTGAGGTTACTGCAGTGTGTGATGCTCCCTCTTCCCATGTCCCCCCCCCCAAAGCTCCCACTATTGCCAGCCACTGGTGTGGCAACCCTAGTGTGCCTCCCCACTGGTTTCTCGGCATGAAATGGCCCCAGGGAGTCATTATTTGGTCCACTGGGAAAGTTCTGTGTAGGCCATCAATAAACATACAGAACATTAGTACACATAAGTTTTCCCACTGGGATAAATAGCAGCTCTCTGCGGCCATTTCAAGACTGAAAAATATCCCCCATGCACCTGGGAATTGAATTCCCAGTGGGGAACTTGCTGTGCACCTCTGGTAGAAAGTCCTTGTGATGGACCTGGAGAGACACTTTGTAATGTGCAGCGAGGAACAGGGCACAGGCTTACAAAAACTTAT
>NW_015257272.1:0-464 GCF_001447785.1 Gekko japonicus
ACTCTTGCTATCCAGAGTCACCAAGGAGCTTCAGCGTGTGGGAGTGTCACTGCAGCTTTGATCCGTAGTAGCCCTTTCCCCACCCGTCTTGCATTAGCATTTGCAGCATTCTGTCATTCAGCGGGGAGCTGTTTCCGGATAGACATGTACGTTCTTTTTAAACACTTGGAAGGCGTCACAAAAAGTTGGGTCCGTGGAGGGTTGACGGGGGGAAATAAAAGGAAATTTGCGGGGAAGGTCTGAGACGCGTGCACTACTTTGTTTTCCTGAACTAAGCTGCTTCTGCACCTGTACCAAGTGATAAATATAATTCGTCAAAATATAATTCAGTTTGCACATACAAAATGTCGTGTTGGTATCTTTACGAGACGAGGAGAATTTGTTTTGACCCAAACGGTAATGACATTTATTTCTTAGATTTTGGGGGCAAATAGTGGCTTACAAAGCAGTTCATTGGAAGGCAC
>NW_015257273.1:0-480 GCF_001447785.1 Gekko japonicus
ATACAATTGGCTAGTATTTGTTCATTTAGGGCCCATACACAGCTTTGCGTGTTCCGTTTCTTACTGCTCTCCTTTAAGGAAACAGAGCAACAAACCCAGATTTGCTGGGTCAGAGAGGCACCTAAGATTGGTTCTTATATTTAATCAAGTGGTACCTTGGTGTTTAGTCATGCCGGCCACATGACCACAGAAACGTCTTCGGACAGCGCTGGCTCTTCGGCTTGGAAACAGAGATGAGCACCGCAACCCTAGAGTCGGACTTGACTCGCTTTCGAGCAAGGGAACCTTTACCTTTACCTTGACTTAGTCCATGGCTCACGGAGAGCCATACCCACAATTACTATCACCCAAAAAGAGCCACACGGCTACTGGATGCCTCAAAGGGTAGGAACCCTGCAAGAAATCCATCCTATCTTGCAGGACTTCAGCCCGTGCCAGTAGTGTCGCTTCTTCACCATACCCTGTACTAAGGGAGCCCCC
>NW_015257274.1:0-464 GCF_001447785.1 Gekko japonicus
GGGTGTTCCAGGGGTGGGCGGAATTTGCAGGCTACAGCCTACAAAAGTAGGTGATCCCCCGCCCCCACCTGGGGAATGCTATCCCTAGCACTCAATTGCTTCATGAAATCCACCTATTCAAACCAGCATCCTCTCCCATTGTCTCCTACTGGATATACACTGTAAGAATGCAATTAATGCAGTATATATCTCAACTATATGATTTGTTTCACCCAACAAAGCAGTCAACATACCAGTCCTCACAATGCCTTAGGAGTAAACCTGAAGAAACCTTCCTTCTCAAAGGCCTAGTTCTCCCTTCTCTACCCCACTTCCTTAATGCCAGTTTTGGTTGACTAGCTATCTTCGCCTGCACATGAACTAACTTTAGCCAATCCATATGCTAACATATTAGTGCCCCAATCACTTCCCTGTGGTGATCTACCACTCGTATAACTTCTGATGGTGGATACCTCATGCTTCCC
>NW_015257275.1:0-464 GCF_001447785.1 Gekko japonicus
CAATATCTCACTATCACCCAACAATATTGTACCCATTTCAAATTCCAAATGAGAGCGGAGGGAAGAAGACAACACTGGAAAAAGTGACCAGAGAGAGAGAGAGTCTAAAGGAAAGAAGACACAGAGGAAGGAAAAGCATTTGACCTGGCGACTTGCTTTAGGCCCTGATAGGCCAAGCCGAGTTCTCCGTCTTCATTCAGATACCCCCAGTCCTCAGTCTTGCTAGAAATAAAGGACAGAGGAAAGGGAAAACAGAGACAGGAAAGAAAAGAAAAGACAAAAGAAGGGTCAGCTGCAAGAGATGGGAATATAAATAACGAGGCCGCTGTTACACTCAGGCAAGCAGGCACACAAGCACGGTGGGGCAAGTAAGAATGGTTAGTGCGCCAGCTCACTGCAACCCCTTCGGGACACCCGCAATACCCATCAGTAAATTATAAGGTCTGCATCCACAGAACCCAATG
>NW_015257276.1:0-464 GCF_001447785.1 Gekko japonicus
CTATGGCAAGCGAGGCCCGAGCTTGACAATGAGCAGATAAAGAGGAAATTCCTCATAGAAAATGGGGGCCCACAGTTTGTCTTGAAACAGCAAACTATACAAGGGCCATTGGAAAGTATCCCATAGCTGATAGGAGGAAGAAAAGAGATATTGTGTGAGAAGGATGATGCAACATGTCTATGAAATTCTGAGATGACTATCAGAGAAGCCTTAGTCCAAGCGCTTCTCTTGTCGAATCAATCAATCCCACATCATAATGATTTTAATCAAGGATTTTTTGTCAGTCTAGTTTAGCATAGATGTTATAAAGAGTTTGGTGTGAACAACAGAAGTCTTGTGTAAAGAAATTATTCAACAGATTCTGGATTATAGATTCCTCTTTTCCCATAATTTGCAAATTGGACACTTGATAAAGGTTATGTTTTCCGCAGTATAACAATCTCAGAGAATTATCAATGATGGGA
>NW_015257277.1:0-464 GCF_001447785.1 Gekko japonicus
ATATACCCACAAGGGAAAAGTGAAGTTGACCACATATCTAGACCTTGTGACAACAACAAGAAGAAGAAATTGGCTTTCTGCAGGGAGAGGAGAGTTGCAATAAAAGGAGTCTGCTGCCCCCTGGTGGAAGAAAGTAGACACGAATGCCCCTTTCCCAGCATTTGCTAGTCAAATTGTTTCCAAAATTGTCTTTGTTTCCAAAACCTGGACAGTTAGGTATTTATAAGATTTCAAATGCATAACATATAGTTCAAGTTCCGAGCCGAGTAAAGACCCCTTCTCAACATCCTCAGGGGCACTGTCGCTGCTTCCCCTGAGGAGTGTCCATGACTCCAAAATATAGCATGCTTATTACGCATGTTACTGAATATTTGGGCTCTGCTGGGTGGGCTTTTGGCTCCTGGTTAATGCTACATGTAAGAATCAGGAAGCAGGTGATGTGCAAGACCTCTGCCAGAGACCTT
>NW_015257278.1:0-464 GCF_001447785.1 Gekko japonicus
GCTGGAGCAGGAGCTGGAAGACGAGGTGGTCGAGGACGTGGAGGAGGAGGAGGACGTGGAGCGTCGCCTGGAAAGGGGAGAGAGGGAACGCTGGCTGCTTGGACGGAGGGCAGGGGGAGCGGCAGGCGCGGCAGGGGGGGGAGGGGGGGGATGCCCCGGACTGCTGGGACCCAGCCGTGGTGAGCGAATCACATCAGAACAGAAGCTTCCGACGGGTTGCGGAGCTCACGGCAACTCTGGAAAACCCTATCCACACCACCCCCTATCCCCTTCTTCTTGTTCTCTGAAACCAAACCCCTATGCTGGAGGAGGCAGGAAGGCCTGGGAGGACCTGCAGAGGGCTCTAGGGGAACACTGGACCGTGGCACTGGTTTACTGCAAGATCTCACAGCCGGCCGCCTGATCCGTCTTCTGTGCCCAACTGAGCATGGGCGAGCCGCTTCCGAGAAGGCCGGCTTGCCTTT
>NW_015257279.1:0-464 GCF_001447785.1 Gekko japonicus
AGTCTCTCACAACCGAAACGACTTCATAGTTTTTATGGAGGAAGGGCAGGATACAAAAGTGATGGACAGAAAATTCAATTTCTTTGGGGTTTTTTAATGCAAAATTTGAATATTTGTGTAAGTTTCTGAGACCATTAAGAATAAAAGGGAAAATAAATCAAGCTAGTGAATTTTGATTAGACATTAGCATGGCAATGAGGATATTGCAAATAATAATTCTGTGACATTGCTGATGTTGCTGTTCTTCACCATAAAACACTTTGTTGTCAGCTCATTTCTATATATTTCATTATGTATGAATTTATACTATGTCTTTGTCTATGTTCTTCTATATAAGGGATCTATATTCTTTTGTCTATCCACTTATTGAAGGCATTTCTTACTTCCTTTTCTGTGTTCAGGATAGTTTACAAATATAAAGGAGACAATTATGCTCATCAATGAAATCAACATATAAATTCAGC
>NW_015257280.1:0-464 GCF_001447785.1 Gekko japonicus
CATATATTGTAAAGATATTGTTTGATATTTGCCTGTGCTTAGGGAACAGACTGATTTTAGAAAAATTAAAATATTGCCCCTTCACCTTACGTAACCTTTATTTTTCCAGTATTTCTTTGCGAGTAAGATCCATGTCCCTTGTCTGTGTGCCGCTTATTAATTTACCTGAAATAACACCACTGCTGGAAGCCCTTCTTAACTATCATGGGGATGGATCAGAAGAAGTTCTCCATTGTGAGTTTTTAGAAGTTATGAATGAAGCCATTTTACAGTAAGTAGCCCAGAATATACTAATTTTCCCTTAACCAAGATTATATTTAATTTAGCTGTTATTATTTACTTCATTTCTAGTCTGCCTAAGACATTGAGACTCAAGGTCTCAACATGGCCCTATCAGTGAATACTTAATTCCAGGGACTGGGACCATGAAAAGAGAAGACAGATCTTTTTACAAACTAGAGAAA
>NW_015257281.1:0-464 GCF_001447785.1 Gekko japonicus
GCAACTGGAACACTGAATTTCAACCAAAGCGCCTGAGAAGGGTTTTCCTGTAACCTAGGATTAGGGACATGGAATGTGAGACAGGATGAAAGGAGGGTGTGTGTGTGAATAAAAGACCTTCTCACCCTCCTGCTTAAATAAAGGTCATAACCACAGGGAAAATACAAAGAAAGCCTTTAGTGTGGAAGTGAGCTCTGGTTATCTCTAGATAGTAATCAAGCTACAACATTTTGTATTAGCTGAAGTTTCCAAGTTCTCTTCAGGGGCAGAGTGTGTTAAAGAAGTCTAGTCTCAAGATTACTGGGCGTGGATTCATATAGCCACATATTCTGGTTGGGTCAAGGAAGGGGGCCATTCTTCATGTTAAATAGAGATGCAAGAAAGGCAGCGTTTTTGTGTGTGTCTGAATTAACTTGTTACTGGGTCAAGTATAAACCCATAGTCTTAAACTCATTGTCCATGGC
>NW_015257282.1:0-464 GCF_001447785.1 Gekko japonicus
AAGAAGGATTTGTTGCATAAACCAAGTGGGATCCCACAATACTACTGTGGAAGGGAAATGTTTCCCCCCATTAACAGTCGAAGGACAACATGGAAACTGTCAGTGTTTAGAAATCCTCTGTGCTAGCAGGTCCATTCACCGCTGACTGCATCTGGTTTCCTGTTTTCTTCCTAGCTTGTGATGCTTCAGTGTGCGCCCCTAGACACATCACCCAGGCATCTGAAGTAGCCACATAGCGGAGGATGTCAGCATGGAAGTTCCAAAGGCATCAGCCAGCCCCTGTCAAGATGAGGGGGCTGACTGGAGACAGTTTGCTTGCTGGATGCCATGAGACTAACTCTGTTCTTGCACTGAGATGCCGCATCAGTCTGAAGTAGAGCTAAGAAAAGTTTGTGCATCCCAACTGAAGAATCCAAGTGTAGAGCAGATTGTACAAAGGGGTTGGGGAGAGTCAAAATTATGCA
>NW_015257283.1:0-464 GCF_001447785.1 Gekko japonicus
TTTCACTTCTACCTAATTACACCTATCTCTGCCTCACTGCTACTCTGTAACTTTATTCTCCCTTCCTTGAATCCCTTATCTGAATTGCCTATCTGGTATTTCCACTTAATTCTTCTGTTGCTGTCTTAAATTCAGTATGTCTGAGACTGGTCCCAACTTGCTTCCCAAGATGCTCAGGAGAAAGGTAGGCGTATACATTTTAGATTTATCCTCCCAAGGTTTATTATCCATATCTACTGACAGCATCATGACCTACCCTGTAGAATAGGAATAAAAGTCTTTATCTTTGACACTCCCCCCCCCCACCATTCAGTGTGTTGTCAAGTTATGCCACTTCTCCCTTTACAACATTTCATAAACATGGCCTGTTTCAACTCCCTTGGCAGCAGTTTTCTTACTTCCGCTATTGAAAATGGTTTTATAGGTGGAAGTGGTGCAGGAGAGAGTCTCAAAAAATTAGCCTA
>NW_015257284.1:0-464 GCF_001447785.1 Gekko japonicus
CAATGCAATGCCCTCGTTTTCCTGCCTCCACTAAAACGACTGCCTGAAGATGTTTTGGCTCATCTTTCATGCCTGCAGAATGTAGTTGTGGTGTGTGGCAACCTCCACTCTGACAGTCTGAGATCTCTCATTGGAAGCAGCCATGAAAACTTTCAGGTTCACGTTCTCATTCTGGCTAGCATGTTCCAGAAGGCGTCTCTGAAGCAATCTCAGAAACCTTTCCTCCGCTGGATGAAGTCAATGCAACTGAAGCAATTTAAGAACTTGCCATGTTCACTTTTTCAACATCCAAACAATTGTGAGGCTGAAGATTCTGCATTATCATATTTTGCAAGCAGATCTATCCCCCTCGCTGTGCTGAAAAGTGATGTGCATGATGGCTTTGTTTCAGACATACCTGTGCATGAAGCTGAAGAGAAAATATTTAAGCAGAATGCAGTTTACATTGTCATGGGGGGACTCAC
>NW_015257285.1:0-464 GCF_001447785.1 Gekko japonicus
TAATGAATTAAGTATTGACATATGTTTAAATTTTTTCAATATATCTGAATAAAGTGTTTAAAAAAAGAAGAAGAAGTTGGACTGTGGGGAGACATTTCAAAATGTCTGAACCTTTCCAGGCTTTTAAAATGTCCTGAACTTCCTGGGCTTATGATACTACTGGGGGAGAAAACAGTTTTGGACTCCACTATCTCCATTTCAGTTTTTGTTAATAGTGTTTTCTTTCAATTGATGCAAAAGCCAAGGAGCCGGCCATCATCTTCACTGTTCTGGCCACTCCGCTGTCTCTCAGCTGCATATATTTCACGGATGATTTAATCTGAGAAATAACAAGCTCGACGCAAATGGTGAAAAATAATTCATCCGGGGACGAGGAAAAATTAGCCTGTGGGATCAAACCGTAATGACCCCCGGACTCTGGATCACGTCCAAGAGACTCACTAATGACAATCCACAATAGTCGC
>NW_015257286.1:0-464 GCF_001447785.1 Gekko japonicus
GCTCGTAACAGGCAAGCCATGAATCTATGTTTTTACAGATTATCAAATGGTTCTATAGGGCTAACAGGCATCCTGCTATTATGGCAAGTCTCCCACAACAGCTTCCAGAAACCCCAAAGTGACACACAGTAGCTCTGGGAATTTCAGGAGATTCTAGAGCCACCCTACATCACTTCTGGGTTTTTTCTGGAAGAGATGTAGTGGCACAGTCAGTGTCATGCACCCCATGGCCCCACCTTGGAACCTCTAAGATGGTCATATCAACAGACAGTTCATTCATTCCACAGACTTCCAGTTCTAACAGGAAAGATTTTCTTACTGGGCTAAGCCAACATTGAGAAGACAGTTTTGTACAAAGGTTCACCACAATACAAAGACATCCCCCACCCCCGGACAACTTTTCAGGGGCTACTGAAAAAGTACTAAGAAAGTACTAAGAAACTCGTGGGCACTCCATGAAACTG
>NW_015257287.1:0-464 GCF_001447785.1 Gekko japonicus
TCTTTCTTTCTTTCTAACTCACGTAAAAAGTGTAGCCAAGAAAGGAGAGGAGCTGATATGCAACTAGTGCTGCCAAGGGGCTACAATATGCAAACTGCACAATTGTTATGGGGAGGGAAGAGGACCACACAAGTGTATTGTCTGGGCTCCAAAATATTTCCTGAGATTCTTGACTGACATGAATAATGGGACCCAGATTTTAATGGCTAATTTCACAAATTTAACAACACCAGCCTAGAATTTAATACAGGCTATAACAAAATGCCAGCTTCTATTAATTTCTATTTTCCCTGTGACATGCTCTAATACCTGCAGTCTGAGTCTCCTATAGCATGACAAGAGAATTATTACACATTTGGCCATCTTGATTAGTATGATTGAATTAATCACTGTAGTTTTGCCTAACAAAGTTGATGGGTGAACAAGGAATTAACAAGCTTGCACAGGATTCATTCTATACACTC
>NW_015257288.1:0-464 GCF_001447785.1 Gekko japonicus
GCAACCCTAGTCCAGCAAGATGGCTTATATGTCATCCTACATGGCTTTTAGAGAAAGTTAGACCTAAAAGCCCAGTTGGGATACACAGCAGAAGAACTGTTAACCGACAGCTCTTCCTCTTTCGGAGGGGGAGGCGTTCTCGGGGTATTGGAACGAAAAGCAACAGGCATCAACCGGGCTCAATGTGGCTGAAATATTCCTGTTCTAGAGCTGGGGAGTGAACTTTTAACACCACCACACAAAAAGGCCGAGCTGACTATTCGGTATTGCGGTTTGCTCTCCTGAGCAAATTGCCACCCATTGTTGTTGTGTTTTTTTTTAAGAACAGCATAAAAAAATGGTTCTCTATAGAAAAAGGCAATTTACAAAAAGAATTCAAAAAATTTCACATAACTGGAAACAGGGCTCTGATGCAGTGGGTCTTTATCCCTTGCATGACTATCAGGGGTCATTTCGTAGAAAAA
>NW_015257289.1:0-464 GCF_001447785.1 Gekko japonicus
ATTCTGGGTGGTCGATCAACATGTGAGGATCACCTCCAACAGTCAGAAATATATCCTAAACTATCCAATTTTATGGAAAAATGCTTCCCATTTCTGGACCCTGTTATAACAAATGACTGCCAACCACATAATCCAATACATATTGCTTCTACTGAAGCTTTGCATGCCAAGAAGCCATCCAGAATTATAATCTTTTCACATTTTTATCTCATTCATATACCTAGCACCTCAGGGAAGCATACAGAGTACACTTCTCTTTCATTATATCTTCCTATATCTCCGTATGGGTAGGTTATGGTAAAAGACTGGTCTAAAGTCACCAGTGAGCTTTGTGGGAATATGAACCAAGATCTCTCAGATTGTAGGTTGAGCCATTATACCATACTGGTTCTCTGTGTGGCAGTCTTATTAATCAGCTGCTTGACAGAGAACATGACAAGTTGTTAAAATGTGGAATTCGCTGC
>NW_015257290.1:0-464 GCF_001447785.1 Gekko japonicus
AGGCTTATTTTGTATACTGAATTTATATTAAGAATTACTTGCTTTATATAAAAAACCCCCAATCAATTTAGCTGAGAATAAGGAAACAGAGTAACCCAAACTATGTAGACTTGTAACAGTATAACTTACTTACCATAAACTCCTTCCAGCCCTATTTGTATTCTGTGGCAGAGAGTATTCTTAAACCAAGTGACCTGTCTAGATTTAATAAGCTTATTAGGAAACCCTACGGTAATGTGCACACCTCTGCCCAACAATAAGGTTGATGTATCGCTAGACAAGCCTTCTAAGTCTAACACTAAACTGCTACCTTTCTCCCCCTACTGGTTGCAAAAGAGCAAATAACCCTCGAAAATATAAAATCAGCCTATTAGGTGCTGTTTCTTCTATGTATTTTCCTGTAGAGGATAGAGAGCCTGTGGTAAGTGAACCTCTTAGCCTTTATAACAATACTCTTGTTAAAA
>NW_015257291.1:0-464 GCF_001447785.1 Gekko japonicus
ATAATGCACTGCTCAAGATGGTAATGGTTGGGGGGGTTAATTAAAGGAGGTGCTTATGTGTCCATAACACGTATTCGAGTATCCAAAAAACAGACCTGTGGTGTGGGCTGGTCTACACTTAGATTGATAGTGTGGTGAAAGTTGCTGAAGTGTTGTTGAAGAGTTGCCCAAGTGTTGCTAAAGAGTTGTTGAAGTTCTGGTGGAATCTTGAGAGCATCCCACCCGTATGTCCAGAGTTATTGATAAACTTTAAGTACAGGAGGTTTTAGTGGGTAGGAGCTGAGGAAGTACTGCTCCAAGTCAGCCATGAATAGGTTAGTGTACGGTGGAGACACATGGGTACCCACAATTGTGCCTGAAGGTACAAGCTGCTACCAAAACCGGAGAAATCACAGGTGAGGGACAAGAGCCAAAGTTCAGCAGATCTGAATGTTACATAATTAAAGGTAAAGGTTCCCTTGCTC
>NW_015257292.1:0-464 GCF_001447785.1 Gekko japonicus
TAACAAATGAGTTCGACATCCCTGAGTTATGGGAAACAATGTGTAAGGTTTTAAGTAACATAGTAGCTTGCAAGATAAAATGTACTCCAATGCTAATTTGGTTTGGGCAAACGAAAGAATTATTAGAAAAAAGCATGGATACATTTTGAGAAACATGATGACAGTAACCAGACTACTGGACACAAATCAATACACCGCCTATGGATATGTGGTTCATAACGTGTTGGCTAATTAAGATCAAGGATAAAATAGCACTCTGCAAGCAACTGAAAAGGAGGGAAATCTCTTCAAAATCTCATCCCTACTGTGGAGCATTACTGCCATGTGAGGCTAAAGGAAAAGATCTACTTTGGTTAAAATGAAGGAAAATATTGTACAGAAGCTACTTAAATGTGAATTACACATCATGCACATCACAGGGCTGCTGCTGAAAATGACGCCTCAATATCAAATTCTCTCCCTCT
>NW_015257293.1:0-464 GCF_001447785.1 Gekko japonicus
ATCAGAGTTGCAAATACCACCTTGATGTCGTATACAAAACCAAGGCACAAGCAAGTCGTGTACGAAGAGCTCACAAATTTTTGGTTTTGACTTGTGTATCAGTGAGATGTATAGCAGGTGGGGAAGTGCCAAGGGAGGAAGTCTTAAACTTCCCCTTTCCTTGCGCCATGGTACTGACAGGAACTGATACGTGAGTAAACACCCTGGCAGCATCAACTCATGGAACAGTTGTGGGAAAATAGAAAAAGTGAGATACACGCACACATGCACACACATGTCACCAAAAAGGATGCAAAGAGATAGAAAAACCCTTATCCTCCACGGATCTATTTGAAAGCAGTGAATTCCACAATTTAATTACTCGTGGAGTAAAGAAGGGCTTCCTTTTGTTTGCCCTGGACCTAGTGCCCATTAACGTCATTGGATGCTCTTGAGTACTAGTCAGGGCTCTTTTTGTAGAAAAA
>NW_015257294.1:0-464 GCF_001447785.1 Gekko japonicus
TCAATGCAGTAGCATTAGTGGCATTTTTCTTTTTCACATCAGTCTCCATTTCCTGTAAATAATGAAATTAGCAAGTAGCCAATGATATTTGGCTATGTGATTATGTCACTAGGTCAAATGACATTAATTTGGTGTGAGAGCAATTTGCTTACTTTTGCCATCATCACATGGCCAAATATCATGGGCTACGTGACATCTTCACCATTTTGAAGACAAGGAAATCAACTTGGAAAAAAAGTGGTGGTTGATCAGAAATGCAAAGATGGCTCCATCTTCTGCGTCAATGGTACTACCAGCGTGGCTACTGCCAAGTATTACCAGAGAAAGGCTGTTTTCTTTTGGATTGAACTGATATTGGTGATGGTTGGAGCACATCCACATGAATGTGTTGAGGTTTGCATGCAAACAGTTTTGCCCCCTTTGAAGTTCTCACAGAGGATGGACAAAAAGGGGACTACATTTAC
>NW_015257295.1:0-464 GCF_001447785.1 Gekko japonicus
TTACTAGTTTTAAAAAACATTTGTCAGTAAGCTGTTGAGTATTATTAAATAGATTAAGAATATTAATATTTTTATTTATCTAAATAATTTGTGTTCTGCCTTTCTCCATATAGATCCAAGACAAGGAATAAGTTAACCTTCAGTGGAAGCCACAGCCTTGAAGTAGAATGCCAGGTTTTACGACCAGCAGAATATGAGAGAATTGATAAATTGGCGAAGGTAAGATAATTAGATGTAAGATTCTCACATCAATGCACAGATGATAGCTCTATTGGGGGGCAAGAATTTAATTCAGCCTTGATGGTGAAAACAGTTTTATTCCTGTGTATCCTGTGTCTAGGATTAAAGGTGTCTTGATTGCTGGACAAGATAATTGATTTCTTTATTGTCAAGGCAACTCCTGGAAATCTAGCAAGCCTTGTCCACAAAGGTTATACTGACACAGACACACAGCAGGACCACTA
>NW_015257296.1:0-464 GCF_001447785.1 Gekko japonicus
GGGCATGTGATCGTAGCAAGCCACAGTGCGTGTCAGGAGGCAGAGATGATGGTTGACAGGCCCTTCATTTGGCTGGGCCTGCAGGCCTCTCTCGTCTCATCTCCCAGGCCCCGTGCACCTCCCACCATGTCCAGCCACCAGACCCAGGGCACACATTCTTCATTCCATGCAAGGGAGATGGGGGAGAAAGATAAAGGGGCAGCCAGCTTGTTAGTGAAATGCCTTTGAGACAGGCCAGGAAACAGACTCTCCTCCCTTCATAGTAATCACTGCCTTGACCCAGCCGGGCTGGTGACTGAGGCCAGAGGGAATCTGTGAAAATATGCACACTCCCTTGCTGGTGTTTTTTCTTTAAAAAAACTTTCCCTGAGATGGAGAATTGGCGGGTCATTTTTCGTGTTTTATTCTTAATATTTATATTGTGGAGATATATCTCCCTCTTGGAGCTGCGGTGGCTCAAGTGG
>NW_015257297.1:0-464 GCF_001447785.1 Gekko japonicus
TGTTACAGGTGGTAAACAACAGAGGGACCATGTTCTGAAGAATTCCAGTGTTTTATGGAGATAAAGCTACCTGTCTGAATATTTGCTAATCCCTGCAAGGGAAACCAACAGGGATTCACTGGACTAGATCCACTAGAAAGTTCTCCTGCACAAGCTCCATTGAAATGGGTGGGAGCTGTGCAAGACTACACTAAGGACACATGCTCGGATCCCACAAACTGTCAGCAGAAAGCACTGATGGCCTCAAGTCTTCCCAGCTCTCCCTTCCCCTCAGCAGCCATTTCCAACCCTGGAAGAGGCAGAAGGGAGCGACTGCCTCCTTCCCTCTCCCCACTCCAGGCTCTCAATCTACATGGCTGTTTCTCCATGCAGGTCCTGTGATCCTACAAACAAAATTTTGGGGGGTCAGAAACAGTGTTCCTTCTAAGCTGTGCATGTGAACAGCTGCTCATTAACACAGGAAG
>NW_015257298.1:0-464 GCF_001447785.1 Gekko japonicus
AGTTCTCCAGGTCCCACCTGGAGATTGGCGGCCCTACCTCACTGTTCAGTGAAGTCATAGGGAATAGGTAGCACTAAACGTTTTCCAGAGGACAGATCTACTTCTAGGACATACAGGGGTAGGCAAATGAGGGGAACTGAAGATGGGAAACATCATACTGAGATGGAGATCAAAAACACTGTTTCAGGCTGTCTCCAGACTTACAAGGTGTCTCTAGCAGTTACACCTCCCTTGCAAAAACAGACTGAAAGCATCCATGATTGAAAGGTGAACAAGACGACAAATGGTAGAGATGGTGCTGGTAACAATGGGCTTCCTTCTTGCTTGCCTATATTTCAGGGGTTTCATGAGAAGGAACAAATTAGAAAATGGAGGGCTTATGCAAAAAGGTCCAGACTAACTGTTGTGTACTGAGACTAATCTCATCTGCCCCATCTTGGGGACACAGAGCAATGGACTGCTAG
>NW_015257299.1:0-464 GCF_001447785.1 Gekko japonicus
GGATTCTAGATTTCAGCTTGGCTCTGTTCCCATAGACATAGCTCTGAAAAAACTGTGATATACTAATCTTTAGCTTATCCCTGTAGAGCTGCCCCTGTGATTCCTTTTGAAAGTCTAACCATCAGTTCCTAGTGTTACCTCAGAAACAACCCACAGCTACATCAACATTCACTACAGAACAGGAATCCTGTGCCTTGAATGGCTCCATCATCGATAGGATGATTTAGGCTGCTTCTGCAGCCACTACCCCCAGTTAAAGACAAAAAACCTGCACATTTGCTAAATTACATAACTATTAAAGACACATTTCCTTTTTTCTAATCACAAGTTCCCAAAGTTCCTGGGTTTTCTGAGTTCATGGGAATGAATGTCAGGCAGACCCCCAGATGTTGGACTTCCCTTTAATGAACTGTTGAGATGTTTATACTGTTGCAATACCTATATTTGAAGAGATTCATCCATCA
>NW_015257300.1:0-464 GCF_001447785.1 Gekko japonicus
GGGTGAATAGTACTGAAGGCCCCAGTGAGATGGGGATCGTGTGGAAGCTGCCATTACATTTATCCACAAGGGATTTATCCACCTGAATAGCTCAGACTGGCTCCTTCCAGATTTTTCTTTAACTAAAATTTTGAGATGAACTGAGAGGTTGGAGCTTGGACGAAACATCCAGAGAATTTCTCAAGATGCCGGAAGAGTTTTGGATTTTTTCAAAGAGGTTAGGTATAATCTCGAATTGCCAAGTTTCCACTAAAACATTTCAGGCTGAATTCTGGAGTTCTTATTCAGGATGTACAAGGGCAACATCAGGAGCTACTTTTTTCAGGGGAATTTCATGTTCCGTAATCAAGAGTGCTCCATCAGGCAAAAGTAGTCTGATTACGAAATGATGGGGAGACACTGTGGCCTTGAGAGGGCATTGAAACATACTCTGGTTTCTCTTCAGAGCATATAAATGAACACTG
>NW_015257301.1:0-464 GCF_001447785.1 Gekko japonicus
TTCCCTCACTTTACGTAAGTCAGTAGCCATCATTTTTGTAGTAGTGAATTCCATAACTATGCACTATACAAATTACCTGTTGTCTTCCCTAAGTTTACACTTTTTAAATCATTTAACCGGTGAAGCCCAACATGTCACCCATCGATGCCTTTCTTGGTGTCCTCTTACTTCTTGAGACATGGGGATAAAATTCAAAGGGTCTTGAACCAAACAGGTCACTCCCTAGCCAGCAGGCTACGGTAACTATTCAGCACTGAGCTCATCCCAGGTAGCCACAGGTATACACCCTTTTCTTGGTCATATTATGTCTCTGGGTTTCGGCAACATCTGCCTGTGACGAAGCAGAGAGCAAACCCTCCCCTTTCTTTGGAAAGTGAAACCAAACAGCATCTCCTTCACAAAACAATGAACCAATCCTGACTTTCCTTCACTCCCTCAGAAGAGCCCAGGAGGCATCACCTTTG
>NW_015257302.1:0-464 GCF_001447785.1 Gekko japonicus
TACATAATTTCTTGCTCTTCATTTCTGAGGTGCAAGTGCAAATTGTTACAATTTTTTAAAAAGCACTTATATCGATATGTGCATCAATATGTTAACGCAGAGAAGAGAAAAGGGCATGAATCAATGGAAAGAACAGAAAGTTATAGCATGTGACATCTATGCTGTGCTCTGAACAAAATTTGGAAATTAAAAAAAAAAGCCATGGCAGATTCCTAAAGCATTGGTTCCGGTTCCACTTTGGAAAGAGGGTCAGGCAATTTGTAACTCCAATATCTGGAGGGAAATTCCAGTGATGCAGCATCCCTAGAGCAGATAGGTGATGAATTCCTGATTCAGAAGCAAGAATTGATAGTTCATCCCTTCCCACTGATCAGCAACGTTCAGGTCACCAGAGCATTAAACAAGCAAGAATGCAATGTCTTGCATCTCAAACCAAGCACAGGGATGTTGACTAAGGCCATCGT
>NW_015257303.1:0-464 GCF_001447785.1 Gekko japonicus
AACAGAAGGCTGCAGTGAGACAGGGAGGAGAAGTGGGCAAGCTCCCTTCCTGTAGTGCGACTCCACTCACACTGCCCCACTCAATACCTAGATCCAATACTCTAGCCACTAGACTTCACTGTCATGGCTCAAATTATCCTCTCTTGTAGCTTCAGAATCAGGAAGAGCCTCAGTTAGGCCTCAGCGGATTGCATAGGCTCATGCGCTCTCTCTCTCAGACACAGCATCTCTGCTCCCCAAAGCGCACAGTTTAAAGCAATGACCTCGAAAGCCCTCCGTGGTCTATTAACTCGGTTAGTCAGGAGACTGGCTTTCATCTGCTGTCCCATCCTGTGGGTTGAGCTCAGCCTGGAGCTTTCAAGGTCATTTTCTGAGCATTAAAAAAACTTTCCGTTGTCAGCAGTCCTGCATTTTACTCTTGGCAAAGACAATTCCTGAGTGAATGGGCAGAACACTAAAAAAAA
>NW_015257304.1:0-464 GCF_001447785.1 Gekko japonicus
AATGGAGCTGCTGAGAGAACAGAGTACAGCCATGTTCAGGGCAAGAAGTAGGTTTAGATCAGGACTGATTGAAGCAGCAGGGGAGCTTTCCATTCATTTATTAGCTAGCAATCCAGAAATACTGCAAAAGAGATATTGCAGCAGCTGAGGACAGATAGCTACTGAAGGGCTTTGTAGCTGTCCTGCAGCTGCTGTATGAGTGGAGTTCATCCAGGCCATATTTATCTCCAGTGTCCTTCCTCACAATTAGGACTATTTGCCAGGTGAGAACTCAGCTTTCTGATATTGGCTTTAGCTCTGACCCATTGCTTTCTCTGTTCTAGAGGTGTACGGACTGATTGGTGGAGGTCCTGGTCTGGGGAATGAGTCCCAGCATGCAGCAATGGATTGAGCAGAGTCTACTGGTGCTGTATTCTTTGTTGGTGGCTCATGATCATCAGTACCAAGGCCAGTAGGGCATCCTT
>NW_015257305.1:0-464 GCF_001447785.1 Gekko japonicus
GTTAAACCCAGCACTTGTGTCTGTCTCTTGGGTGGCAAAAGCTATGCCAATGTTAAACCAAATATGTGAACACAGCCCCAGAAGAAGAGAAAAGCAAAATTTATTTATTGCATTTAAATCTTGCCATTCTTTCAACATGGAACTCAAGACGATTTCAAGGAGGCTTTCCATCCAAGCCCTGACCAGACCTGCTTACGTATATTTTCAGACCATACCTTGGGTCTATTGGTAACTTATTTGCTGTAAGTCAATAATTTATTGATATACTCAAATTATGTAAGCATTTAATGAATACACCACAATAAGAAAGAGGGTGGCAATGGATTTTAAGGTGAAAATTACTATGCATGTACTAGCATCCTCAGATAATGACCATTCTGTTTAGGAAAAACAGCATGATTATTCATTGGGGGGCACACTAAAATAGATATTTTCTATTTCAGGAAGCAATTAGCATAAACAAA
>NW_015257306.1:0-464 GCF_001447785.1 Gekko japonicus
CTACCTTATCTGGTCACTCCAGAATTTTAAAAAATGTAGACAAGAAACCAAGTTGTAGATTAAAATAAACCATCTCTTTTTATTTCACATTTCTCTACTACAAGCCACATCTTAAAAGCTCCACTGTAAGAACTCAACCAGAATTCTCTTGGCTGGCTAAGTTACAACTCAGAACTGTACTAAAAAGTTTTAGCGATCTGGTTGGATCTTTTTGTGCTTCTTGTCCACTGCTCACTAGCTCTTGGGTTTCGACAGATCTTCTCCAGGATGTTATTTTGATGCACTAGTGTGGGAAGTCTCTTCACAAGAGGGAAGTAACCCCTGCAAAGAAGAGAAGAAACGACAGTCATTCAGTTGCCGCATGGACCAGATCGCTAGCTCAGAACTGGGGCTCCAGGTGGACAAAAGGTATTTCGGATACAAAAATCCCCGTCAGCCCTTTGGAATTAGTAAACAGAGGTCTT
>NW_015257307.1:0-464 GCF_001447785.1 Gekko japonicus
AGCATGTTGGGAACCTGATATCTCTGCAAAAGGGGCCTATTAGCTTGGTCCAACTGCAGAGGCTGATGGATCTGGTTGTGTTCCTGACCACTTTGGGAGTATGGTTGGTGCTTCTGTGGATTCCTGTGGTATGATTGGTGCTCCTGTTGAAACTCAGAATATTCTGAAGAACATGGAAAGGGCCCAGGTGGTTGACACACTAATTCCTACATGCTCTACATTTTTCAGTAGAGCCCACTCTGTTCCTGCATTTACTGACGAACCAGGGGATGAAACCGACTATCTAATAACTTGAGCAAGTGAGGGAAAATTCAGAATATGGATGACCAAGCTTTATCTGTGGTGCTGATGATGGTGATGTGTTTTTGCTTTTTCCTCCATCTCCCCTGTATTCCGTTTTTCGGCCGCCATATTTAAATTTTATTTTTTACTGTAGGCGATGTGCACTTGGGCGAAGCTTTGCC
>NW_015257308.1:0-464 GCF_001447785.1 Gekko japonicus
AATTATCCAGTTATAACATACCTTATTAAAAACTGGAGTTAATCTTGGTGATGCTGTAGAAAACTGCCTTTGAAAAGGCTGTAGTACAAAATAAGAGCCAGCAGTTTCTTGATTAAAAGCGAAAAGGAAACTCTCACCAGAACTGGATTGCATGTAATCATGTATGTGTGTTTTGACACTAGCATAGATTTGTTGCGTGATGGTCCATCATGTAGTAGACCAGGAATTTATGAGACCAGTGAGTGCATAGGAAATTTAATTTCAATTTTTAAAAAGGAGCTAGATTTTCAAATGGCCAATTTTCCCATGTGGGAACAGCAACGTTGTAAAAAAATATATTAATAACAACCTGTAGACAATTAACACAACAGACTCAAGGACTGCATATTAATCATCTGTATAACAAACAATATTTCTGCCTGCCAAGTGATAACAGAAGGTGTCCAAATCTCTCCTTATATATA
>NW_015257309.1:0-464 GCF_001447785.1 Gekko japonicus
CCGACTCTTCGTGACCCCATGGACCATATTTAAAATTTTAAAGTGAGAAAGCTCAGAATTTTAGGTGGTTTTGTTTTTTAGATTTTGCAAGATGAGAGTTCATTATGTCCACTGGATCATCACTTCTGTGCAATGGATGCCCCCAAATAAAAGTCATCCTCCACTAGCTTGAATATGAATAGAAAAACAAAACAAACTGGAGCAGCCCACTGGAGTCCGGCTGGAGGCAGCTGCAGCCTCTTTAAGCAGAGCCAACAAGGTGAAACATCAAACAAAATTCATCTTGAAACACCAAACATGGAGGGAACACCTGTTCCTTCCATAATGCTCTGTGGACAAATATTTCCCTTGTGTTAAAAAAGCCAGGAAATAGCTGGGTTCAAATCATCGTTACAAAAATCCATCACCTTCTGCATCTGGCTCTCAATACTGGCTTATTGAAAACAAATCAGCCAGTATTGTAA
>NW_015257310.1:0-464 GCF_001447785.1 Gekko japonicus
AGAGGAGATGGGAACATTCCCAAAATAACTGCATTCCCCCTTTCTGGATAAGACACCTTGGTGAATCCTTAGAGATTGAAAAGTGGGGTAATAAAACAAATGAATGAATAGGTACCATTCATTGGAACACAATGTTACCTTGTCGGGACCTGTGACAATTCTGTTAAGCAGCTAGGAAAATACTTAAGATGTCTAACTTGCCAAGTGGTTGGGTCAAGTAAAACTACTAAAAATCCAAACCAATAAATGTTGATTTAAAATGCTATTATAAGTGTTTTCATATAGATATACAAATTGTATTTGGGGTATATTCTCTACCCCAAACCAAATTCCACTGTATCATGTCACAGCTCTTCCTGTTTTCAAATACCCCCAAACCTTGATATCCATTTCCACATGAGGAAAAATGTTTGAGTAGATTTGCCCCCTCCACATCTGCATCTATATATCTAATAGTGAACTGG
>NW_015257311.1:0-464 GCF_001447785.1 Gekko japonicus
CCGAAGCAGGCTCACTCCCACAATGCTCCTGGTTTTTTCTGCCCCTGGGAAAATCAAATGTTTTCCTGGCACTTGAGCTTTGAACATGTGATTTTGCCCATCTGGACAGCCATCTTTCGCAATTATTGCGATTGGGGCTGTCTGACTGCTCTTTTTGTGCAATGAGTTTTTGCAGAGCAGCCCAGTGGCCGAGCAGCACGTCTTCAAGTGGCCCATGCCACATGCCTCCCTGCTGGGCCTTTACCTCCTGGCTGCCCAGAAGCGCCGCGAGAAGGAGCGCCAGGCTGGCAGCGACTCGGCTGACGGCAAGGACAGCCCTGCAGCCGCCCATGAGCAGCTGATGGCACTGCCGGATGGGGATGAGGGCGAGAAGGAGGGCCAGGCTGCCTCCGGGCGCAGCAGCCACAAGGACATGCACTACTGCTCAGTCCGGGGGGAGACTCCTTCCCACACAGGGGGTGTCA
>NW_015257312.1:0-464 GCF_001447785.1 Gekko japonicus
CTTCACTGCTTACTCCCAACTCCAAACCTCTCCACCAGCCCCAAAGACAGTCTCTAGGCTTCTGTCCTACAGAACGTGAACCTGCCCATGTAGCTCCCCAGGACCCTCTCCCATTCTGCAAGAACGCTAATGGCAGAGGACACCGGGCCAAACTGGCACAAAGGAGGTGAAGTGCCAGACTAGCTGCACACATCAGTGTAAAGAAGTACAAAGAGAATGAGTCCTTGTATGATCCTGGCCAGTGTGAAGAGCAGCCTTGGGAACTCCAGCACCTGTTGGCAATACAGTTGGGCTCAATTACAACCAGGCCTATGTAAGCTGGGCCTGGAAAGACAGCCTGGCTGGGCCGAATGGTTTCCCACAACCCTTGTCTGCTAGATCTGGCTCCAGACCTTAACTGCTCCTGAAGTCCAGACCTTGCTCAGTTACCATGTACAGGGTAAGTCCTGACTCTTGGGGAGACC
>NW_015257313.1:0-464 GCF_001447785.1 Gekko japonicus
AGGAAATGACCCCTGCCTCCATGTAGGATGTGGAAGCAGGGCTTCCTTGATAGGCCTTGAGATGATTCATAGGGGAGGAGGTGCTCCCTGCACAGGTCGTTTAAGGTTGCAGAGATTAACAGTGACTCCTAAATGGAGTCACACCCTTCCAAGCCCATTGAAGTCAGTGGATTTAGAAGAGTGTAGCTACTTAAGACTGTGTTTTGAATTGGGCTCGCTAACAAATCAGCAGCCCCTCCAGATGTCTCTACATGGGTGAGATGTGAATGTACTAAGATTTGCCTGTGCCCCCTTGTTCACTGACACGCTCTGCTTGAGCTGGAGCTTCCAGAGCCTCCCTAAGTGAGAGCACGTTACCACGTAGGCCCAAAAGCATGAATGACGATGGCCAGGTCTCTGTCTTCCAAGCAGTAGGCATCAGTGACTGATCAGATGAACCCATAAATCCAATCTCCTCCTCCTCC
>NW_015257314.1:0-464 GCF_001447785.1 Gekko japonicus
ATTTATTCACTAATTTAAATTCTCTCTAATCCTTGTTTTAACTGGTTAAGACATTTTCCGTTCTTAATATGAATACAGGGCAGGAAAAGAGGACTGTACTGGCACATCAGATGCTGTTATGCTTCTTTAGAAGAGATTAAGAAGTTATTTTTGTCTGAATATCATAAATTGAATCTGAAATTTAAATGACTTGTAAGTAAACTCTATAAGCAATTTGATGATCTCAAGGGCAAATTAAACAGCAGACTGAATACTCTGGAGTACAAATTTAATGTGCTTCAGTGACAGTTGATGTGAAGAATTCAGATTACTGGAGAAGTAAAAAAGGAACAAGGAACTGAGTAACAAAGTAGGGGGTTGTCAATTTAATGTAAAATTGTCTGATATGTTTGGGAATATAAATGGAAGGAGATTAGTATATTGAGTGAACTGGTAACAGAAATATGAGAAACAGAATTAAAATT
>NW_015257315.1:0-464 GCF_001447785.1 Gekko japonicus
CTCAAAATTCAATTTCAGTTTGTTATGATGTCTGTGCAAACTGGAGTTTGTTCCTCCATACAAAACAGAATTCTAAAAATAGTTAACCCCAATACAGAAGCCTGGTTTGTGCAAAGAAAACAAGTTCCAAGTTGCCCAAGTGCCTGCAATCAGATTTAACAGCAAACTAGAGACTGAAAGTTTCCCTAACCAGGACACTTTGAATCATGTTCAGTGCATGAGGGGAGGAGGGAGGGAGTATACTAGCATGGCTATCCAATTTTTATCATGTCAGTGTGGGGCCACTGACTAGCAGAGGGCTCCATTTCTCACACCTTCATTTCTCTCTGTATGCAAGGGTGATAATGAACAATAGCTATATCTATTAGTTATGAACAAAGCACTCAGCAAGTAAATATCTGAGATTCATTTTTGTATCAGGCCCCAACTGTTACCAGCAAACACATGTGATAGAAATAGCCTGA
>NW_015257316.1:0-464 GCF_001447785.1 Gekko japonicus
CTTCTTCATAATGTACAAAGTCCTGCAGTCTGCAATCCAGAGCCACACACATCCAGCCGACTGGAATTCCCGGCCGTTGCTTCTCTGCCTTTGCAGGGAGAAAGCAGGAGAGGGGTCCTTCAAAGTCACTTAACCCTTCACACCTCTTTCTCCCCTCATCTCCCCCGAACAAGAAGTTTCCGATTCGTGTCCTGTGGGCGCGCCGGTCTGGAACCCACCCCCTGGCTCCGAGGGCAGCGGTGGCCAAAGCGAGTGGCGAGCGTAGAAAGTTACACCCCCACCACACCCGTCTGTTGCTTCCACCTGCGGCTGCCCCTTTCCTAAGAGCCCCTGGGGACTTTGGAATCACGAGTCGGTTCGTCATTCGCCAAGTGTCAGACTGCAACGGAAGAGGGGCTTTCCTAGCACACAAGCGCTTCCTTTTCTCGAGACCCATTGGCCCTTTTTAGAAGCGGAACGTGACT
>NW_015257317.1:0-464 GCF_001447785.1 Gekko japonicus
TGATCCCATTGGTCTCACCCTGATTACAACCCTGCTACAATCCCCATTATTTGTGGGGGCATCCATGACAATTCAAATGGATATGTATTTGTAGAGGAGATATGTTTTAAGAGGTGGGTGTAGATACTGTCTTCAGTGACAGCTGCAGTGTTGGCTGGCACATTTGTCGAGCTCAATAGACAGTCATGGATAAAAGTCAGTGATGATATTACGTAGCAAGAGGAAAATAGGTTCTTAGAGGAAGTGATCAAGAAAATAGCCCGAATCTTGACATATTTAAAAGGCTATTCAGTAGACTTTGGTGCTGGTGTGATGAACAGATGGGACTATACCCCTCCTCCAATGTTGTGCACCCTCTGACATCTCAGGCAAGCTGAGGACTGCCCTGACAAGCCAATGTGGAAATTCTGTGTAACCCTGGAGTTAACAAGGATCACTGATAGAACACATGGTGGGGTTTTTTT
>NW_015257318.1:0-464 GCF_001447785.1 Gekko japonicus
ATAAGGGTCTCATTCTCAGGATACACATTTGTGATCAGTAGGGTGGCCATTTATGGACTAAAACCTCAAATTCAATCACTGCAGGAGCAGAAGCACATAAGTAGTGAGGCTAGTATGCCATGATGTATCTCAGTGGTAAAACACATTTTTGTATGCTTAAGGTCCCAGACTGAATCCATAACTGACATCTCTTGTTAAAAGAATCTCAGCTTGTAGAAAGACTTTGATTCCTTAGAGAGCTATTAATAGTCAATTGAGACAAGACAGAATTACAGGAAATAATGGCAGGCCTTTTGGGACCTAACTACAGCAGCCACTATCTGTTGATGTCTCATTTGGCCATTCTATGAAGCAACAGCACAGAAATGAGCAGAGCAGGATGCCACAGAGTTGAATAAGGGAATACTCTGTGCATTCTGAAGACATTGTAGCCATTAAATAACAATTCTGGGGTTGCAGTATAC
>NW_015257319.1:0-464 GCF_001447785.1 Gekko japonicus
AAGAGAACACAAAACCAAGGGTTCGCCATCTCCTCGGTGTGCTTCCCGGTACAACTCTGAAAGGCCAGACCCTACGAAGCATGACGGAGGCCATCCCACATCAGCATTTCTGCTTCATGGCCCTGTGCGATTTGTCTTGACAGCAGAAGCGTCTCTAGCGCAGCCGCGAAGCAGTGAACCAGTGTTTTTGCTGAGCATCGCTCACAGCTGGGACATGAAAGGGTTTGCCACATCTGACGAGACAATGAGAGATTATTGGGAACGTTTTCTTTGTTTCCCACCCGGTCGAGCAAACAATGGGCCACGCCTGTTTGTTTTCCTGGTGCGCACCACAGTTGTCTTCTATGTTTTGTGCTGGTGTTAAATGGCCACACTGGTAGGTCAGTGCGAAATGGGTAGAGTCTGAAGTTCTGAAGATATGTGGGGGGGGGGAGGTTTCCACTGCGGCAGTTCTTTTGTCCTAA
>NW_015257320.1:0-464 GCF_001447785.1 Gekko japonicus
AAGACCAGTATGCTCAAACCTCTGGAAGCGTGGATCATTCTGGGAGTAGAGATGCATCCTGAAATGCTTCTCAGTACACGAAATGCTACTTTAATAACCACCAAGAACCATCATACGCGACCGGTGAGTACGGCTGTAATATGCGCTAATGCCAAGGTACTATGTGGTGTCACTTTACAAACCTGTATAATTTAATGTTGTTGGTTTGATAGGTAGTGTATTCATCAAGTCTAAAAAACCTTACCTTTAAGAGTACACCGTACCTCGCATTCGCCTACAGAAACTGGGCTCCTATCCAAAAGACCAGGACAAGGACACAGCAATGTGCATTGGCTCCTTCATACCATCTGATATATGCACGTACGTGCGGGTTGTATGTACACTCCCTATAACGTGAAGATGGCTCTGGCGGCACCTATTTACCTATATGGAAGTGAGGCTGGGCTGCCAAGTCAATAAGCAGT
>NW_015257321.1:0-465 GCF_001447785.1 Gekko japonicus
CCCGCATTGCGGGCTCAGGGCGGCTTACATCAATAAGGCACACAGTGCAAAAAAACAACAATAAAACAGCTTAAAACACATTAATACATGGGCACCCCCAAGGATCCCGCGTGACTAAGAACCCTCTCTCCCTATTGCACAACCCTTTCATCCCAGGGGAGGTTACTATGGCATTCTGATGTTATTTGCCATATTGGCTTCCAGCGGTGCTGTAGACAGGCCCCGTTGGTGGTAATAGTGGCAGCGGCGGCTCCTATTCGAACGCCTGGCGGAAGAGCTCCGTCTTACAGGCCCTGCGGAACTGCAACAGGTCCCGCAGGGCCCTGATCTCCTCTGGGAGCTCATTCCACCAGATAGGAGTCGCCACCGAGAAGGACCTGGCCCTAGTGGCCACAAGCCTGGCCTCTTTCGGGCCTGGGATTGCGAGGCGGTGCAACGACCCCGACCGAAGTGCTCTCTGGGATC
>NW_015257322.1:0-464 GCF_001447785.1 Gekko japonicus
CCGCCCCCCACCCTTCCCACTCTGAATAGCCGATGCCCGTGCCATATCACAAGCCGCTTTTGAAAGCCCCTAATCCAGCACTGGGGGCAATTTCATCTGGCCCTTGACAACCGTGCCAAATCTTAACCAAGGCCTGGTAAAAGCCTGCTGACAGCTTAACTTTTACAAAAAGAAAACTTTTCAAAAGTGGGGAAAAAGGAACCTGGGATATTCCACACTAGAATGTTACAGCTTTCTTGAGTTTTCACATGGGATGTCCTAGGCATGCCCAAACCCATGTACCCCATGACTGTGAAGCCTTCACTTCTAGGTGGTCCTGTCTTTATTACAGAGCCTGTACAATTGTTGGGCTTGGGCAGCAAAATATGCTTTCAGCACTTTCTGGAGAACACAAGTTGGCCAGTTCTGCTTGCTGCATCTTTCCACCTGACACTATCTGCACCTATGTTAGAACTGATAACCTT
>NW_015257323.1:0-464 GCF_001447785.1 Gekko japonicus
CACTTTATAGTATTTTCATGGTCCTTTTCCGATTGGACATTTGTCTCTTTCAAACTGTTCCAGCCATGTAATATTTAAAATGAGCTGGGTTTATGCACATGTTAACTAAACTTGAGTTTAAGACCAGGTATTATGAGGGACATCCAAATACAAACAATTTGCTAAAAAGTATTCGTTTTTTATCAGACCAGAGAAGCATTTACTAGCCAGATCTGTTAATGGATATGAAAGTTCAGTGCCTACATGCCAGGCACTTACAGCAGCTGGTATTTCAGGCACAGCCAGACCCTTCCCTCTGAGTCATTAATAAAGGTTTGCACACAACGTGTCTGATTTAGGAGTGGTATTACAAAAGTAATCCCTAAAGAAGACTCTTTCTCCTGAGTCAGTTATTCAGAAGGGCCATGGCTAGGTTTGCAAGCTCAGGACTGGGACATACCTAGAGATTTGGGGGGTGGGGCCTG
>NW_015257324.1:0-464 GCF_001447785.1 Gekko japonicus
TCTCAACTTTTCCCACTGGTAGAACTGAAAAACAAACTCCTCCAGGCCTTCACATCTCTAGGTCTGGTCTGATCACATGTACACTTACTCAGAAGCAGGTCCCTATTGGGTACAAAAGAGCTTATTATACCCACGTCACTGTGGACAGGATTGCCGCTCAGAACTTATGAAACTGCCTCTTTCCATTGGCCCAGCCAGCCCCGCCTAGTCCGCTCTGAACAGTCGTGGGTGGGAGGCTCAGCGGGATCTTTTCTACAGATTGTTCCCAGAGATTCTTTTACCTGGAGATGCCGGGAGCACCTGACCCCTTGGGAATCTTCCACATGGAAAGCATGAGTCCTACCACTAAACTCCCCCCCCCCGTTCTCTAAATCTGGACAAACTACTGGTCCATTAACAACAAATACAAAGCATTTATAGTAACTGTAAGAGCCAGGGTGGAGAAAGCAAAAGTGTCGAACTCA
>NW_015257325.1:0-464 GCF_001447785.1 Gekko japonicus
CCACCGATATGCCGTTCATTCAATCTGGCTCTTAAGGCAGAAATGTAGTTGGGGTGTCTCTGTCCATGGTGCTGAAAGCATTGATGTGCCGATTCAAGAAAAAGGCTCTACCTCCCCTAACCCTACGGTTGCATCTGGCCAAGGACATACACCTCTGACGCTGGCGTGATGGGGAAAATACCCTTTGCACAGCGGAAGGCTATGTGGATGCAGGCAGCCACAGGGGACAAATCACAGATGTACGTCCTGCGGACCCCAGCAAGGAGGCCAGAATCAGCTCCGTGGTGTAATGGAAATGCCTGATCAGCCATGAAGTTTCCTAGATGACCTTTGTCCATCAGCCTCACCCGCATCACAGGGGTGTTGGAAAGTTAAAATGGAGGGGGGCAGGATGATCGAAGCCATCGGTAGCCTCTTAGAGGAAGGATGGGATAAAAAACATAGAATCATGGAATCATAGAGTT
>NW_015257326.1:0-464 GCF_001447785.1 Gekko japonicus
GATGAGTTTGTGACATTCCCATGGCAAGAAAGGAAGTTGTCTTGGGGTTTTGGAATGGTGTTGGAATGGTTTTCCAGGACAGGGATGCACAGCAGGGGACAAGAGGTTTTCAGAAATATAGATAGAAAACAAAGTCTGAGATTGTCCTTTTCTCCTAAGATATTAAAGTGTATTGACCATCCAGTGTGATGACCACTCTACAAAAATCTTTTGATTCAGAAATGCAATTTGACTCTCCGTAAACACAAGGGCCTCTATAAATTGAAGAGATGTCAGCCGAGCATGACTTTCCTGCCTCCCGGCTCCTACTGCAACCTGAAACATTCCCCAAAATTGGGACAGGGAACCCCAGGAATGTCAGGAGGGGGAATCGGCAAAAATTGTCTCATCTTCCATCTACAGAAATACTCAGGTAGTTTCAAGCCAATATGTACCAGCCCTGAAACATCCCTATGTAAACTTGA
>NW_015257327.1:0-464 GCF_001447785.1 Gekko japonicus
ACACCCCCCCCCCAGCCACTCTATCTCAAAAGCCTTCCTAGTGCAGGAGAACCACCTAGATCCTAATGTGAGAAGTGAAGGCTAGGCCTTGGCATGTGGTACAGTCAAGTCAGGGGTCTATGGGCCCAGCATTCTATGTTTGGTTGATGCACAGATACATGCACTGTCAGTTAATTATGTAGGCCACCTTTTTTCTGCCATCAGATGTGGATTTCTGTCAAGAAGCTGCCAAATGCTGCCACCTCGGAGTAGATGAATATGGCTGGATTGCTGCTGCCGTTGGGTGGAGCCTGTGGTTTCTCACGCTCATCCTCTTCTGCATTGAAAAACTCATGAAACTCCAGCCTGATGAGCCCAAACACTTGGGAGCCTGAAAGTCAACCAAAGCCGAGAAGCGCCTCTGCCTGTCATTGCTGTTCAAGACCAAGCGAGTGGCTTCAGACATTCATTTAGCTTCCTTTGCC
>NW_015257328.1:0-464 GCF_001447785.1 Gekko japonicus
GTTCCTGCCCAAAAATAACCCTGGCCAAAAACATTCACAGCAAGAGTCTGGATCTTCCTAATATGTGGTCTAATTCATCAAAGTCCTCGATCCGATTGATTTATTTCACTATAAATTGCCTCCAAGGTGACGGAAGAGAGAGCCCCCGAAAGGACGCCTAGGAGAAAGAACCTTATCTCCGTGGCTCTTTGGAAACATTAGCCTAGCGTCTTCGAGAGATCCTAAATTTCAGATTTATTACAAAGTGCTCCCATGCTTACTTTAAGCCATAAAAATGACGGAGTGCTATATGGGGTAAGTTAAGCTCAGCACCTTCACGCCCTAAGTGTAAACAAGCAAATACATTTGCTACCACATTACCTTTCCGTGGACGACCACCAAATGACAGGATGTTTACTGCCGACATCAAGTTGACAATTATGGCCGAAAAGCTGACATCATTAGAGCTGCCCTCTCTCTTCCTC
>NW_015257329.1:0-464 GCF_001447785.1 Gekko japonicus
TTTGTGTTTTCTCTGTGTTACATTTGTACATATACTCAAAGTGAAACTAATATCTTTAAAGTGCCTCCACCAGCAAAGAGAGCTGTACCCGAAAAGAAGAAACCCACCCCACCCCCTAAAGAAGCAGCACCACTTATTCAAGGTAATTCATCTCCACCTGGGACTGGAGTGAAATGGGAGATGTCTTCCTTTCATTTTTGACCCCTAATCTCATTAAAGTTGAATGTTTTGTGCGAGGTAAACAAAGTGGCAAAATGACTGTAATTTTCATGCAAATCTGGAGGTTAATCTAATGAGATAAAGTGCAAATCAGTATTCAGTATTCTGGAGCCTCTCTAATAGATTTCAATATAGTCATCAGCACCTATAACCAAAAATCTCTTCCAATATCCTGCTCTCAGTATGAACCTTTAGAGCATTAGAGTTCTCATAGTGCTGGTTTAAAGGAGAAACCTTGGAATATC
>NW_015257330.1:0-464 GCF_001447785.1 Gekko japonicus
AAGTTTTAGGTCCCAAATGAAAGCATTTATTTATCTGGGCTTTTTGTTAAGGTGATTCCAGATGGCCCATGCGGAAGCTGTCATGGTATTTTTAATGGACTGCTGAATTTGCTTCTGTATTTTTATGCTGCTGTTTTATTTATTATCCTACTGCTGTTTTTGAAATATATTTGGGTGTTTACTGGTTTAGCCTGAGACACATCAGATATTTAGGCAAACATGTCAGCTCAGTGAAAATAATGAGATAAAGTATGCAAGCCTGTACTTATATCAGAGGGTGGGGGATTGCTTCTGTTTTCGTTTCAGGACTAAACTGACATAATTACTGTTTTTCTGGAGGTCTACATAATCTCAATACAATTCATCTCCATAGCCGTAATACACGCTAATCAAATTAAGCCAAGGCTGGGTTTGTCTTTGCAAAACAAAGCTGGGAAATCACAAGTAATCACGCCCCCCCCCCC
>NW_015257331.1:0-464 GCF_001447785.1 Gekko japonicus
CAGGCTCCACCCCTAAATCTCCAGGTATTGCCCAACCCAGATTTGGCAACCCTAGTAAACACAATCTCCAAATCCAGGACTAGGAGAGAGCATCAGATTGATGAAGGCTCGTGGCAAAAAGGTAGCATCTGTCAAGGGCTCTTTCCAAACTGGCAGGATGAAAAGCCAAGTGGCAGAGCTAGTCTGTCTTGCTCCCAAATAACATTTGGGGATCTCAGGAAATGAGCATGGCAGGGAAGAAGTTATCTACATACGTTGGGTGGATATCGACCCCTCCCTTCCCTGGGTAAGTTTAAGGACACAGACTAGGAACAGGTGGGAGACAGGAGAAGACCAATGACAACCATGGCCAAGAGACTATGTCTTATGTTCCCAAATGAACGGGAGTCTTACGGTGTCCCCTGTGTATAAAGCTGTCAACCCCACCCCCATAAATTGGCCCCCTCCACTGCTGACATAACAGT
>NW_015257332.1:0-464 GCF_001447785.1 Gekko japonicus
CCACACATAAATCGCCACGTGCAAACCACACAAAAAGAACGCCTGCCAGACCGTGCCCTTCAGATGCATGCCGAAGAGGGGGCCGCCATAGGTTTCTGGCATGGCTGAGCTAAGTATCCTCTAGAATGCACTCCCACCCACAATCTGCAACATATGAAGCTGTGATATTGGCCGCTGGTCCGTACAGCCCAGCGCTGGCTCCTAACTAGGTGTAGCTCTCTCAAGGTATCAGGCAGAGATTCCAAAACCACCACCCCCCCCATCACCACCACCATGATCCAAGGGGTTTTTTCCTTGAGATGTCAGGGAATGAATCTAGGACTTTCAGCATGCAACACATATGCTGTAGTACTGAGCTATGGCTCTTTCCCATTAGGGGCATCAGACTGTAGCAAGGTTGGGGCTTGAACATGAAGACGTTGATTGTATTGACTTACTCTGCGTAATCCGCCTGGAGTCCCAGT
>NW_015257333.1:0-464 GCF_001447785.1 Gekko japonicus
CTTGAACTTCCAAGTCATTCTTTGCACCCAGCAAGGATTCCCAAAAAAGCCAGCACCTGCTACTGAAGTGACAAGTAATATCCATCAGCCCGCAAGTGTAATATTTCATTCCACTCTTCCTCAGCACATTTTTTCCTAAGGTTTATGAGAGCATATGAACAGGCAGATGGCACAGAGCAAGTGTCACCCAAAACGAGAGAGGGAGAGCACCAAAATACGAAAAGATAAATAAATTAGGTCCACGCGAGTGTGTGTGGCGAAGGGTACCGTACAAGGAAAGCGAGAGGGAAGGAAAGACTACTGAGCAGTGTTATGCTTGCTTGAGGTCGTTGAAGACCATGGGCTCAAAACACACGTGCTTGGCTGAAAGATTCCTCTGCATACCAGATGCTATGGACATACAGGAGAGCTTGCCAACTTTGCAGGGACATCCTGATGGGCATTGAACATAAGAACATAAGAAC
>NW_015257334.1:0-464 GCF_001447785.1 Gekko japonicus
CGGGGTATAAATCCAATCTCCTCCTCTCTGCCTCCTCTTCCATTTCAAAAACAAACAGCAGCCACAAGGAATGGAAATAGCTATTTGCCTGAGCGCAGTAAGCTTGGTTAGGAAAAGCTTTAACGGTGTCTGAGGCCCCTCTTATTAGCCCACTAAAAGCCAATTTAGGGATTTGTGAGACAGTGGGCTGGTCAAGTGATTTGTGGGCCAGTACACTGTACGGACTTCAGTGCAAGGCTGTCAAGAACCGGTCTAGCACAGTGACTAAGATTGTGAGACGGGAGGTTCCCACGTCAGACCTCACCTTGACTGTCAACTCCCTGGGTGGTTTTCAAACCAGCCACTCACTCTCTCTCAGCCTGCAGCCATTCCATCTGTAATATGGAAATAACCACACAGCCCTGCTTCACAGGGTTGTTCTAAGGACTGTGCGTCTCTGGATTTCAGGGGAGAGGTTTCTCCAC
>NW_015257335.1:0-464 GCF_001447785.1 Gekko japonicus
CTGCAAAGGAATGCATGCATTTTGCAACGCGGCGGTCCTCCTGCAACAAGATTTGCAATGCCGCGCTGCATCTCGGCGGGGTTCATGCAACTCGTGGGGGTGGGCGAAGGGGGACAGGAAGCGTTTAGCCCCCTAATAGTAAAGTCGGGGGGTCAAAGAGCTCCCTACCTTGCCGCTGGCGGTGCCTCCGCTCACCCCGATCAAGAAAGGCCTCGGGTGCGGCCGCTCCACCTCCCCGGCGCCTAAGAGATCCAGACTGCTGCTGCTGCTACTGCAGCCCGCGGAAGCCATGGTCCGGGTTGCATCGCAGGCAGGGCAGGCCACGGCGGAGAAACTACATCCCCCAGGGAGCCTCAGGGCGAAGGGAGCGCTTGCCTGAATCGCGGGCGGCCCGCAAGGCATGATGGGACATGAAGTCAAGGAAAGAGTAGCGCGCGCGCGTCAAAGGCTCCTTCCCGGGGACG
>NW_015257336.1:0-464 GCF_001447785.1 Gekko japonicus
CTTTGGACTTCATAAGTCACTGATTTCATTTCACTTCATTTTTATTGATAAGGATGCAAAAGTTGTTGCTTGTTAATTTTTTTCACTTTTTATGCCATTACACATCATTTTTTAGGCCAGTTACGCATGGGTGACACAAACATAATTCTGAAAATGTATTAACATAAACTGGTGCCAAAATAATCACTAGCTTGTTTTGTAGGAGACAAACAAAATCTCAGTGGTGATATTCAAAGTGATGCAAAAAGCTTCTGGAATTCAGACCTGCTCCAGCCTATAGTGGGTAAATGAGTAGAAGACACAAGTGATTATTTTTTCCCACCAGATACCAAAAATGAAAGGTCTTCAATGGGTTATTGCAGACTTCAGAGGAGAGAATTGACAGAAAACATGATAGTTTCTTCAGGCTAGCTCTCAACAGCTACCACTGTATTTTACCATCTATATATCTAATAGTGAAGGTG
>NW_015257337.1:0-464 GCF_001447785.1 Gekko japonicus
ACTGGTTGGCCACTGTGCGAGCCAGGATGGACCACTGGTCTGACCTAGCAAGGTTCTTCTTCTGTTCTTATAGTCAGAATTGTGGGGGGACATGGCCAGTTGAAGGCCAGAGGTAACCAACAGGGAATTTTCAAATCTTCCCAAGTGATTTGCTGATTCCAATTCAAAAATGTATGAGTGCCCATCCTGAAGCAAGTAGTAAACTCACGCCCAAGTCTGTCAATGTGAAAGAGAACAGGAAGGTGTTGGCGGGTCTTGGTTGCCAAGTTGTTTTCGATAGGCTACTAACCGCAGAGGAGGGAGGAAGACCAATTAATGCAATTAAGATGTTGCATCTGTGTGAGTGAGCCTGGCATGCATGGGTAGATAATTAGGATTTTAAGATGTTGCACAAGGAAATGGGTCATAACAAAACTACTGGGAGCATATAAAAGGACGGTCCAACTTCAGTCCATCATCCAACA
>NW_015257338.1:0-463 GCF_001447785.1 Gekko japonicus
GCCTGGAAATGATTGTCCTTCATGTGGTTTTATTAGTTTTAAATGTGATGTGTTTTTTAAAATTTTGGACGCCCGTTTGCTATACGCAGCAGGAAACTAGGGGTTGGGAAATTGGGAATGGGTCATGGTAGCCAGGTGCTGGGAGACGTCCCGTTGACGACCTCTGCTTCCCATTGCACCTCCAATAGTTTACGGGAGAAAAATTAATTTTAAAATTGCCATCGACACAACTGCGTTACGTCATTTCCCTGGGCAACCCGGATCGGACGCCGCTCTAGGAGTTACCGGATACTCTATGGATTTATCATAGAGTTCCCAGTGATCCCTCAAGCAGCACGACATCACTTCCGGTTTCCCCTCCAAGAGTGATGTCATGCTGTTACTCCAGCGGCATCACACCAAGATCCCGCCCTCTGTCTTTTGATGGGTGGTAACCATTGGCTGGCGACTGCAGGCTGGGAGC
>NW_015257339.1:0-464 GCF_001447785.1 Gekko japonicus
CAGTGCTAATAGGGAACATTAGGGGAAGGCCTTAGCCTCTGTGTCTTGTTTGTTAAGCCTCTAGGGAAACTGGTTGGTCATTTTGTAATACAGGATACTGGTCTGAACAAGTGGGGTTCTTCCATTCTTAACTCATGCTGAAAAGCAACATATACATTCCCTAAATGAACATCATAGTGAAGGTAAACTGCAATTGTGCTCCTTTGGCCTCAAGCATTTTGTGCTGAAATTTTCATTCATCCAAGGGAACTTTCAGTCAGGCAGTCCCTCAACTTGTAGACTAAGTGGTACAGTTCAGGAATGCGTACTGGCCACCTCACTTGCTGTTTGCATGGATCAGGCCTTTGAAAGAGCCCATGGGTATAACTCTGTTCCTCCCAACAATAAGGTTGCCAAGCCCCCTGTGGAGGCAGGGATCTCCCATCCCCAGCTGGTGTTTTGGTTAGGGCTGCCAAATCCCCCCG
>NW_015257340.1:0-463 GCF_001447785.1 Gekko japonicus
TCCTTTGTATCTTTCTGATCAATACTACTGGCTGCTGATCTGTGTGGATTTGCAGCAGTTTGCACTTGTGTGTGTTTTTGCCCAGTTCCTCGGATTTTGTCATTGTTCACCCCCTCCCCACTTCGCCACAACCTAAACATCCATGACCCTGGGAGATAATCACCTACTGTGTAGGTGTACAAGTAGCTTCAAGGCAGAACACTATAGCTACTGCACAGCCAGAAAGCTGCTTGACACACTGCTGGTCAGATGGCTGCAAGATAAGGATATCCAAGTCTCAGCTCACAGCTGTCAAGAAGAGTATGTTTACCTAAAAAATATGATCCCTACAAAATTCTCAGCATCCCTAACTATAATTTGACTGCAAATCACAAGCAGCACTATCAAACACTATCAACTAAAAGTCACTTTTGTCCAATGTTCTGATTTGTTTTGAACTGAGCTGCAAATGCTGTGTGCCTGT
>NW_015257341.1:0-463 GCF_001447785.1 Gekko japonicus
TTTCAGAGCACCTAACCTGTTGCAAGCAGTCTGGCCTCTGGGGTCTAATAAATAGGGACTCCACTGCTCCTAACTGTCCTGGCCAACAGGTATATTTCTTTTTCCTCAGAAATGAAGCCAGGCGGTAAATCAAGTCCCATTTTATTCAATAGGGCTTCCTCACCGTGTTCTTAGGACTGCACTCAAAATCTGTTTAAAATACTGATTGTGAGTACAGTCTCTTCTTTCAAATGATGCACAGGAGATGGATTTCTCTTCTCATTTTATGAGTTGCATAAAATCAGCCAATAAATTCTTATTACGCAGAAAAGAGCAACATAATAATCTCTTAGGCTCAGGCTGCCCAATGAAGTTCAGTCCCAGTGCCCCGGTCTTGTGTTGTGGTTGACGCAGACAGGCTGTCCCTTTCCGCAGTCCCAGTCAGGCAGTAAAAACAAAGGCATTACAGCAAATCCCTGATGGG
>NW_015257342.1:0-463 GCF_001447785.1 Gekko japonicus
TTCCTTCCAAGTTTTCCTGACTTTGTAAGAGAAAGGAGTGAGGAAATGGCTACCATATGATAACTGTATATTGTTTCAGCTATGAGTATATTTGATGTTATTTGGAAAGGCTGCTAGAATCTGCAACATCTACTTTAAACATCTACTGCAGAGCTCCCTCAGGTTACTCTTAAATTTTAACTAAGTCTCTCAAGGAAAAACTTTCAATAAGATGAACCCTTTTGGACTGTTATTCCATTGGAAGGCTGAATCTTCACCTATTCTCTTCATCAATGTGGGTTCTATTATTCAGGTCTTGATGTTTCTACGCAGATCCGGGATCCAGTTTTAATTCCCAGTTATGTCACTGGACCACCAAGCATGTGTCAAAAAACAATTAGGGATGGACATGAACTGAACTGAACCATGAAGCAAAATTCATGGTGAATTTTGCTCTGTTCATGGTTTGCGAACCAAAGTTCAT
>NW_015257343.1:0-463 GCF_001447785.1 Gekko japonicus
GTTGTGGGAAAAGAAAGGTTTCTGAAATGTGTATTTGAGACTGAATGACCAAAATTATGTAATATCTCCACAATTTTCTTTTTTCTGTGCACTGAACTCCTAAGTGTACTAGCAACAGAGGTTTCCTGTCAGTCTGGTGTCTCACTGTGTCTTAGTTAACTTACAACTTTTGAGGGGAAATGCCCTGATTTTCTATGTATCTTCCATACAGAACCATATTCACAGCTGCAAGTACTTGGGGGTGGGGAATGTTTACTTTACAAACTGTTTATCAAAAACCTAGCATGTCCTAGATATCTATTTACTATTAGCCATGTGTGGCCCTCATCTACAGATAGCTAAATCTGTGATCTGGCCCACATAGAAGCTAAATAGATTTTTCAGAAAACTTGGGGCAGGTTTGAAGCATTGTTTACTGAGGTTGCTTGGTAAATGATGGATTAAATCTTCTGATGAGCACCAT
>NW_015257344.1:0-463 GCF_001447785.1 Gekko japonicus
GGAGTTCCGGCCTGCTATGGAAAGACAGGAGGACTGATCGTTTTGTTATTATAGAAGATGAGGACATGCCTCAGGCTGCCCTGCCTTCACCCCTCTGTGCATCACACCTAAGTTGATGACTTGCTGGTTTAGAACTAACCGTGGTTTTTTCAACATCCAAACGGAGCACTTCAACAGATTACAGCTCATTTCTTGCAAGCGACCAGAACTGAATTGTTAACAAGGCACTAATTTTTAAGTGTAGTTTTGTAAATGCCTGGTTCAGAGTTCTGAGACTTTCTTGGATCAAACCGGCCATGGTTTGTGAAAGCAGAAAGCAGAGTCTGCACAGAAAAAGGTCACATTGAGGCTTTGTTACTTAGAAAAGAAATAGTAGTTCTTTATTGTATGAGAACTCCATACCAGATAGGAAAAGCAAAGTAAAGGCTTTTAGGTATCTGTCTAAACTAGGATGGTGAGAGAT
>NW_015257345.1:0-463 GCF_001447785.1 Gekko japonicus
GAAACACAGCTCTCTTCATCAGATGCTTCTACGACCTTTTAGAAATTGGAGACCAATGGTGGCAGAGAGGGGGCTGGGAGGGGGCGTGGCATTGAGATAGCAGAGCAATTGTTCAAAAGGATGCATCCGAATTCACACGGGCATAGTTAAACAGGTTGGTGAATGACGGATTCCTGTTTATTTAATTCAGTATGCATTTAATGCATTTATCCTCTGCTCTCTTCACAGAGACTTAAGGCTGATTGCAAAAAAATAAATAAAATTAAAGTACAAAAAAGCCCAAGCAACCCTCTATCCTCCAATCATCCAATAATTCACGCACAATACAAACATATCTACAAAACGGACAGCGAAAAGCAGAGATGTGAAGCCACTGACAAGAATATAAATTAACAGAAAAAGGAATATAACTAGGGAACCAGCTCATCACTAATTCACACAGGCTCGCCGACCACTTGATGAC
>NW_015257346.1:0-463 GCF_001447785.1 Gekko japonicus
AGATACCCTCCACCAGTCATTTAACCAGTGCCTACCCAAGTCACTTGGACAGTATGCATGCAACTGACTCAGGCAGCACCAGTGTGAGTGACTTGGCCTGGGGTGCATAAATGACTCACAGCTTTTTGTGCAGGTGACCTGTTTGGTGCCCGCTGCCCGTCTGAGTCATTTGCATCCCTGCCACCACTCAGCTGGTGCTGCTTAGTAAAGCTTTTTCTGTCATTGTATGGGGAGATTTCCAGGTGTAATGGCTATTTTGTTGTTCTTTTTTAATGTAGGAGGTCTGAGCACCATGCGCATAGTGGAGGTAGATTATGGCAGTTACTGCATTTTTCACATTGAAGCAGGAGGCACCAACATTCTGCATCTATACAGTAAGTTTTGTGGATAACTCTGTGTGCCTCAGGGATTTAGATACGCATGCTCCTTCCCCCCGAAAGTGAGAAATGTTGGTAACATTATT
>NW_015257347.1:0-463 GCF_001447785.1 Gekko japonicus
AAGGGAAACCTTTACCTTTACTAGTTGTCACACATCTGTATGTATAGAAATTATTCACCTCATGGCTTTTCCTGTTCAGACAGCATAATAACCAACATTTGGGTTTAGCCTTTCTTGCCTATTTTATAAGGAAGGTCTAGCTTTGGCCTGGTATACCAAAGTGATAGGATGATATCACAGACATCTGAGATGGTGGAATGTACTCCAAAGAGCAGGTGCTAAGTTTTATGAAGAGAAGGTCATTGAGAAGGTGCATCACCAGTGTATAACTTTATTGTAACCACAAAAGTACAACAGGAATACACCTTAAACTGAACATCCTGCTAAGAGGAGTGAAAGAAAACTAGAAATGGATAATGAAACTGTTTCTGTTAAAAGGAGGAATTTCAGCTCTTTCTAGTATGACAAACTGAGACAACCTATACACTGCACTTAATACTGTACCTTATAGCCTTATCAATAG
>NW_015257348.1:0-463 GCF_001447785.1 Gekko japonicus
GAGAGAGAGAGAGCCATGCATCTGAGCTTTGTATCAAAGTAAGTCTCACAGATTTGGTAGTGGTGTTTTTGTGCTGTGCAACTGCCATCTAAAGGGTGGGAGTTGCTCTCAACGAATATATGAGGCTAAGAGTACCTAAAATGATAGGAGAAATAGAAATGAAAGGCAAAGTAATGGACAAGGAAGTGATTTAATAGCTGTTTTGTGATGTTATTTGAGTGGATCCCCCCAAAGTCCTTATACAACAGTCCTTACACAAACGAAAGTACTAAAACTACTCTTCATTATCTACTTGAGCTAAATGAAAGGAATTATATCCTTATTACCTTTTCCATGTGCACCAGACATTGCACAAGTGTTTCTTCTGACATCAAATTAAATGAAATCGTGCAAACTGTCTGTTGTACATTCTATTGTTCCAAATGTACATGGTTATTTTGTTAAAAATTATATTAAAGCACTA
>NW_015257349.1:0-463 GCF_001447785.1 Gekko japonicus
TGCTTTTAATTAATGAACCTTCTCTGTCAGAGTCCAGGTTTTGAGCTGTTCTCATATCCAGCTAATTCTGCTTCAGTAATCCACATTTACTTGGACTATGGCACATTAGAATCTAGAGAAAGTAGGGGAGTCAATACTGTAATGAGCCAGTATAAAGGATGCATGTCTGAACCATGATTATATACGGAAAAAGTTTCACATGTGCAGAGAGAACATTATGTTGCCTTTCTTGTCCCCTTTATGAATTAGACTTATGCATCTAGAAAGCAACTGATCAAAGCCTAATCAAATAACCCCTTTCATTAACCCATGAAGGGTAACTAACCTAAATGAAACTTCCTCTAACTTTCAGAACCAAATGTCTGGACCAGTTCTCATCTTGTTTAGCAGCACTGTAATGTTTTTAGTTGCAATCTGCTGTCAGTAACCATTTCATGTTGGATGTTACAAGTTAGAACACTTC
>NW_015257350.1:0-463 GCF_001447785.1 Gekko japonicus
TTACCTTTTTATCCGCTCCTAATGCAAATAGCCACAAGGTGGCACACTAGTGCCTCCCCTGTGAATCGCACTCTAAGGCCTGTAGGAATGAACTGACATTTACCAGCAGGGAGATTTCACAAGCGGGGTCAGGGATGCCTCTAAATCTAGGCTGGAAGATCGTTTTCACGCATGCAACACAATCCTAAGCATGTTTACTCAAATGTGAGCCACACTGAAAGCAATGACGCTGAGCGTGCTCAGCATCACAGGCTAAAATGTGACAGATGTAGCCTGTGAGTGAGCCTGTGGCAGCAAAACCATTCAGGAGTCTTGTTGTGGCAGAAGCTTTTCTGGGTGAGCGCCACTTCCCCAGATGCATGCAATGAAGCCTAGGGAACAGGATCGATTTAGCCTGCCAAAACTGACCTCCTCCAAAGCTCGTTGGCTTCCATAGGCTAGAAGGGTGTGACTCTGGTTGGGA
>NW_015257351.1:0-463 GCF_001447785.1 Gekko japonicus
AAAAAATCATATTTGGGATATTACTTCTACCATTATTGGAGAAAATCATGAAAATAACAAGCTTCTTTCTTCTTCTTTTTTTAATTGCTTTTACTTTTTCAACCAAAAACAAAACTGCTTCAATGTTACATGCAGTGGGCAGGCTGAAGGGTGTGGTTTATACAGCCAAATACTTTAACCCTATCTATGGTTCCCAGATCCGTAGGAAGCTATTATAATAAGGGAATGGCTAGTATGTAGAAAGCACTCGGTCCTTTCCCCCTTGTCACCTCTCTCCCTCTGTTTTAGGCCCTCATTCCTTCCCCTTCCATAGACCAGGCTGACTCCTTGTGTTGCGTAATGAACAATCTGTTCTTTATGAAGACAGAGAGAAGCAGGCAATACCACTTGCCTGAGAGACAGCAAACAGGGCTGCATGCAGCACAGAAGAGTACAGTGGGTCCAGGAAGGGCCGTGTTACTTT
>NW_015257352.1:0-463 GCF_001447785.1 Gekko japonicus
CTTCAGGCTTGTGTATACACTGCTTTACCTATAGCTTTTCCCCACCCCTATCTATCTGTTATACATTTTTGCAATGCTTGTTGGAAATGTACTTTAATCCAACAAGTTCTGAGCATGCACCAGCTCTGATGAATTCCTCCAGCTGCACAGGTGCAAAGATAGAACGTTACGCTCTAACACAGCTGATTTGGGATGATGCCCATTATCTACCCAGTGATAACCCTGGAGCAAACACAATTCAAACAAGTCACGAAATTGTGAGCAACAGTGGTGACCTGGCCAGCTGCCTTGTTAATGCCCTCACTGTGCAGATGTGAAACTATTCAAAATTCAGAGAGCAAATAATTGAAGTGAGCATGTGAAGTGAGCATATGTAGCAAACAAGTTTAATTTTCAGACATACACCATCAAGTTGCAGCCAAATTATGGCAACACTGTTAGGTTTTCAAGGCAAGAGATGTTC
>NW_015257353.1:0-463 GCF_001447785.1 Gekko japonicus
GGGACTAAAGGGACCTGAGAAGCCTTCTTTATGTATATTGTGGTTTGTTTCCCCCCCTGCAATTAAAGTATATTTACGTTATCCCAGCACCTTGCTTTGTGGGGCTTCCTTTGGCCATCCAAATCCATTAAAAAACCCAAACCCTTGCTTCAGGCAACAATTGGCAAAACAAAGGTCAGTGGCTGAAGGCAAGGCAAGGCATCCACTATCAATCAGCCAGAGGCACTTCCAAGGGCAGGATCAACCAATCACAAGATCACCAGAAGAAAGAGAGAAGAGTTCTCTTCTCTGCAAGAACAAAGAGCAGGAAGTACAAGGCTGATAATCCAGTACCAATAGCGTGTTACTTGCAGGGAACAGAACCTTCCCAAGGTTACCCAGCGTGAGAAGTTGGTGACCCACATGAGAGTATGTTCTTACTCATAAAATCACTAAGAGGATGTGACCGGGGAGTGGGGTGGGG
>NW_015257354.1:0-463 GCF_001447785.1 Gekko japonicus
TTTTTTTAACTCATTCAATCTCATCAAATTCTCCTCCTTACTACTGCTCCCCTCCCCTATGGCTTTTGTCCCATGGTCCTTAGTACAGACTTTTTGGGTGGTCTAGCGAGACCCTCCCGAAACCTACATTCAGCAGTAGAAATGCCGTTCCTATCGAACCCTGTGCATTTGTGTGTATGTGTGTGTAGCACTGCACTTGCTTTTTATGAAAAACTTAGGAACCTGGAAGGAGCCACTTCCAGTGGTAGCCAAACTTTCTTTCAGAAGAGATTAGAGACAGTCTATTGTGACAACCTCACACTGACAGTTCCTCCTCCCCCCCCCCATGGTTCTTGTGACCAAATTGTTATCCTTGGGCTGTGTCTGCACCTCTGTTGATGGGCCCCTTTTGACAGCATGTGTCAACATTGGGAGTAATGGGGAGAGGAACATATGCACATCCTTCCCAAAATGCTCTTCCCCC
>NW_015257355.1:0-463 GCF_001447785.1 Gekko japonicus
TTCAAGGTGCCATTGAATCTTTCATTCAGGCCATTGGATTGAGGATGGTACGCTGTGGTGGTGACATGCCGGATCCCACAGACTCTCATCAGCTCTTGCATTATATTGGACATAAAAGTTGTGCCCAAATCTGTCACCATTTCCTTTGGGAAACCCAGCCGTGCAAATACATTCAAAAGCGCCTCAGCTACGGTCTTGGCCTCAATGTCTCTGAGAGGAACTGCTTCTGGGAACTTGGTGGCATAATCCACAATGGTAAGGATATATCTGTTCCCTCTCTGGGTTACTCTTGAGATTGGCCCCACAATATCCACACCTATCTTGTCAAATGCCTCGGAGACTATAGGGACTGGTTGCAATAGTCCTTTTGTCTTATCCAGGCCTTTCCCCACCATTTGGCAAGCCTCACATGACTTACAAAAAGCCCTTATGTCTTTCCCCATATTGGGCCAGAAGAACCTCT
>NW_015257356.1:0-463 GCF_001447785.1 Gekko japonicus
GATTTTCCAGAGTACTATATGTATGTCTGTTGTTACAGAATGAAAAATGGAATCAGAGAAGCTGGGGGTGGGGTCACCAGGCTATCTCTGCGTCCCCTTCTGTCCAGATTTCTTGTGTTATGTATTAAAATCCGACCCAAATTATCCTAGTGGGCAGGTTCTGGAGGGTGATTTCTCAGAGCAGTGTGCCCAAGACAAAGGGGTCTTTGGGTGATTGGCCGCACAGGGTTATTCGTGGCAGAAATAATCGGAAGCCAAGCCAGGGAAAGATCCCAAGTAGAATTATGCTGCCACCACCCTCTAAAATGGTGCACCCTGCCAGTCATAAAATCAACCGATCCAGAGTATCAGGTTCTGTGGCAGAACGCTTAGCTCTTTCCAGGGGTTAGCCTTCAGCCCCGAGGTTCCACTTTAAAACCTATTAGCTCAGGGAAATTCTGCAATCATCAGTTGTTTGCGAAAC
>NW_015257357.1:0-463 GCF_001447785.1 Gekko japonicus
CATCCCTGAGGCAGCTCCCTGACTACACCCGAGAGCCTAGCCTCCCCCAAGGTCAGTAGACTGAAAGGGATTTGGGGTCATTCGCCGCTGTGTGCCATGGACGCTGCAAACTTACTTAAACATCATGCTGAACTCCTTCAGGGCTTCTTCAGTGACTCCAGTGGTGTTTCTAGAAGGAAGAGGAAGCAGTTGAGTGGAAGAGTGGCAGTAAACCAACCGGATTCACACAGTAGACTTCCTCAGGGCTCTTCCTTGCACTGTTTGGGTAGTGGAACCATGAAGGCCACATGCAAACATGGCTCTCCTGGAGATATTCTCAACCCCTAGGAGAGGGGCTGGTGAACTGGGTCCAGGAGACAGTAAAAGTACAGATGAGGAAGGGGGTGGTTGCCCCTGTTTTGAAGTGGGTGATGGGGCACCACGCCTCAAGAAACCTACTCTGGACCAGTGTTCCCTCTAAGCT
>NW_015257358.1:0-463 GCF_001447785.1 Gekko japonicus
ACCTGAAGAATCCTCGTGGAATGTACGTTCAGATAGATATTCAGCTGCACATCCCATTGAGAACGATGGGATAGAGAGAATCTAAATGTGCATATGATTATGCATTCCACTGAAAGGCAACAGAACAGAAATCATCTAAATGTGCATCCCAATGTGCATTCTTTCGAAAGCAATGGCGCAGAAGGCATTCTGAATGTGCATCAAAATGTGCATTCCACTGAAAGCAATGGAGTAGAAAGCATCTAAATGTGCATGCTAATGGGCATTCTGCTAAAAGCGATGGAGTAGAAAGCATCAGAAATGTGGGTCCCGCTCTGCAATCCACTGACATCAATAGAACAGGAATGGTTGAAATGTGCACCGTAACATGCATTCCCTTGAACCAAATGCAGTGTGGGGAGAAGCATCTAGTTGTGCATGCACATATTCATGAACATAAGAACATGAGAAGAGCCGTGCTGGA
>NW_015257359.1:0-463 GCF_001447785.1 Gekko japonicus
TCCCGCAGGAAATGACCCCTGGATGCAGGCAACTTCGCTTGCCTTGAAAACCCTACAAATTTGCCCTAAGTCAGATGTGACTTGACCAAATAAAAGGCTCATGGCCATAACTGCATCTACTAGCAGAACACCACCACCCCTTTAAGGGAAGCGAGGCATCTCTCTGTTGTCACTAGACAGAAAGCTGAGGATTATTTCATTGAATACTAGGATTCTGCCCCCTTGGAATGTGGCAGGCAGAGCCAGCATTGATGTTCTTCTGCATATTTCAATAAAATAAACAAATCCATCTTACCCAAATAGTATTAATTGGCTGCATGAATCGTATCATGCTGCTTGACACACAGAGTCAGACCACTGGTCCAGCTGTGTTCCCTAAGCAGAAGTAGCTCCCCAAAGCCCCGGTGTCAAGGAATCCAACGCTGGACCCCGTGGTCCCCCAGGGCTGTTGTACACAAGTAAC
>NW_015257360.1:0-463 GCF_001447785.1 Gekko japonicus
ATCATTTGGATAAAAATGTTTGTTCCTAAGCTCTGTACCTAACAGAACATGGGATGCTCTGTGTGTGTGTGTTTGTTCAGCTTTCTTTCTTCCAACACTGCTTCTAGCCTATCAAACTGAAATCAAGCCAGTGAAGCTTTTGCTATCATTGACATAAAACACTGGGGAAATCCTCTCTTTAATTTCTGTGTTGCCACTTACCTATTGCGAACTGGGGAACTCCCACCCTACCCCTTTTTGCCTACCCTTGCTCTGGCAAGATGTGAGGGGAAAATGCAGGGGCTGAAACAGTATTCCATGCCTCACTGTCATATCAAGAGCAATTGCAAATTTGGTAATGTGAGGCTCCTCCCTCAATGGCCCCACCCTCCCATCTTCTGCCCTGTTGGCCCACACTGGGGGAAGCTCCTCTAGGCTGTCTCAGAATAAGAAGTTGCAGCACCTTCACCCTCTTCCCTTCCTT
>NW_015257361.1:0-463 GCF_001447785.1 Gekko japonicus
GATGAGGCAGATTTCACATGTGAATTCCTTGTTATACCATCAGTACTGTTTGGGTGCTCTAACCAATTGGTCACCATGCCTCCAGGTTGTAGTTCCAGCATGAGCTAGTCCATGGACTGGAGATACATTTTGCTGACCAACCTAACTCCTTCATGAGTAGTTGGACTCTCTGATAGTTAGCACCAGCTAGCAGGAAGGGGTTTCACAGTCAGGCAGCACATGCACCGAGTGCTTTTACATGCCCAATGTAAGAAGAAATAACAGTAAAAGTGTGTGGAACTGGAATCTGTTTCTCCGTGTTTCTGATGTTCCTTTTTATTTTTCTTACAAGTGAAACTGTGGATAAACTTCTGTCATACCTGCCATAATGTTGGCAGTGAACCTGCAGGGTGAGAAGCAAGTAAAATTCCTTAGTTGACTTCACCAAGCCGGCAGATAGGCAGTTGCCTATTTTTTGCTATGG
>NW_015257362.1:0-463 GCF_001447785.1 Gekko japonicus
ATCTATGGTATGTGCACATGATCACAAAGGCATGTTCCATTAATTATACCAGCACAACGCCATCTGTAACTAAGTTGAGGGCAACTTCTTTTGTCTAAGTGTAGACTGGCTGAAGAATCTGGTGACGAGGTGCTCAAGCAGGAAATGAAGCCGGCTGCCGAATCACTCTCGATCTCTGGGAAAAGCATCCTTCTGGTGGCCCAGAAGCTTCTCATTCAACCTGATGCTGAAAATGGTGCAGAGGAACTGGTTGTATCAGCCAGAAGGATTCTAGTGGAAACTATAAAAGTATGAGAACCACTTTTCCACCAGTGTATTTAAACATAGACATGCTTGTTCTTATTTATTTATCCAACAGTTATCTCATGCTTTTCTCCTGATCTTTGGGACTCAGGGTTTAGTTACCAGTTAGAAACTGGCGGGGAACAGAGAAGCATTTCTGGAAGCCTGTTGCAATGGTGGG
>NW_015257363.1:0-463 GCF_001447785.1 Gekko japonicus
TCCAGCTTGCTCTCATCCCAAAATAACTTTATAAAGAACAGAAGCATATAACTTGCCCTTCACTGAGAGGAGATTATTGGGCATTAGTTACATAGATCTCTTGGATCACCTTTCTTGTAAATGGGGACTACTATTGCGTGTCACCAAGAAGTCAGTATGATACCTGTCTCGTTAACAGTACTGCAACTTCACTGTTGCAAAGTGCTAAATATCACATTCCCACTTTTTTTTCAAGGTTCCTGTTTAATATGATTTGTTTTCACATTTAGAACTAAGGGAGATGTAGCCAATGCCAGCAGATAGCTGGAATTCTCTATCCCAGCAGAACTGGAACTTTGTTCTATACAACAAGCCCATTCCTACAAAATGCTGGGCGCTATCTTTGTCTGACCAAGCCTAAACTGTTTTAAAATGCAGCTGGTTCCACTCTCCTTGCTCTAAAATTAAAACCAACCATATTAAC
>NW_015257364.1:0-463 GCF_001447785.1 Gekko japonicus
TGTGACAGTTTTGGGCATTGGTGTAGATCTTTTGAGGGGGGAGGCCATGCCTGTATGCCTGCATTCCCCAGTTTGGGGACTCCTTGAAGGGGTCTTGAGGGTAGAGACACTCAGCCACATAACCAGTTGTGGCTGCCAGCTTCCTTCCACCACTAGGTGGTGAGGGAAACATGCAGCTGCCGGTGCCCACACAGATCCCATGTCTTGCCACTCCATGGTTTTATCCCCCTAGCAGGTGGGCAGGGGATGTGGTTATCAGGTGTCAGGTGGATCCATCCCCATACTGTGCCAATACAATGTTGGGTCCATCCCCATACTGTGCAATACAATGACCTTTAACATCATACACATACAAATTATGGAACTTTTGTACCACTAGATATATGGAAAATTTGCCTGAGGTAGGAATGTACCCCTAATGCCTTCTAGGTTTTATCTATTCCTCTTAAAGGGAGCACACAGC
>NW_015257365.1:0-463 GCF_001447785.1 Gekko japonicus
CAGTTTGGTCGGAGTGGGCGAGAGGGTTCACATGACAGACGGGCCCGGAGCCTGGAGCTAAACATGAATGGAAGGAAATGCCAAGTTTTCGGTCTCCGGCTCGTCTACCGCCAGAGGCTTACAGCTGGGGGAGGGAGGGGAGGGGAGTTAGAACCCATTAGAGAAGCAGAGAAAGAAAAGTGTGTTTTCAGAGCAAATAAAAGCTGCTTCCACCTTTTCCAGCCTGACTGCCAGCTCCAGACACGGCTGTCCCCTGAACTTCCTGCTCTCCAGGGCCCCGGCAGCAGGGTTGCCTCTGCCCTCTTATTTCTCTTTCCGGCACTGATATCCCACCCTGGCCTGGCACGTGGGTTTCCCCAAGTCGGCTCGGCCGGGCTGAGAGGAGCTCTGCTTGAGCCGTGGAGTTCCAGTTCCAGGCGGGGAAATTCCTGGAGGAGAGCCAGTTCGGCGTCGTGGTGAGGAG
>NW_015257366.1:0-463 GCF_001447785.1 Gekko japonicus
GGGGGACTTGGCAAGCCTACTGGGGCCACAGACTGGTTGGAAATTTCTGTGTTGTAGGTTTTAATGGGCATTTCTCCCATCCACTTAATCTGTTCCTTTAAAGCACTTCTCAGCACGGAGCTGAAATCTGAGCCCATGTTCATAAAAGGAGGCAGGAAGGTGTCCTTTCCCACAGTAACACTGCTCCCCTAAGCTCTTCCAGCCATAGCTTCTGAGCAATGAGCACAAATAATTTGACGGGGAGTACTTTGGTTGTTCTGCCTCCAGGCACTCTCTCCCGTGAGTTGGCATCAGGTTGCACTTCCTCCTGAGCAATCAGCTCGGACTTGATCACCTTGGATTTGATCACTATATGTCACACCAACATAAAAATTGGCACAACATTGTGATTTTGCAAAAACAGCCAGCTTCTTCCTCCTTTCCTGTGTTGGATTTAATTGAGAACACTGGGTTGAAAGATGCT
>NW_015257367.1:0-463 GCF_001447785.1 Gekko japonicus
AACCAGCTGAGAAAATACCCGATAAATACTGAGAAGGTATTTATCATGTATTTTAACAGCTCGGTTTATACCGAGCACAACCCCCTAGGTATGAGTGCTAAACTCTTTGGAAATTCAGTATGGGCTGAACCATTCCAGCTCTTGGATAACCCAAATCTGCACAGCGTGATCAGTCCTTTGCTGGATCATGAGAAGGAGCAGCTGGACCAGTTGGCTCTGCAAACTGCCTGGCTGAGTCCTATTGCTACCTGCTTAAATACTTCAGGAAGTATCATCCATTCTGGCTGATGTTCTACAGGCTGGGCCAGCCTTGAGGTAATCCCATTTCCTCTAGACAGATAGCTTGCAAAGCAGCTTGGCTATCATTGTGCTGGCCTCCTGATGGTGCACGAAGGATCTTATGCCTCTTTGTCAAGGCATGTGGCCCTAATGGAAAGGGATTTCTCAGCTCCCTAAAGCTTCA
>NW_015257368.1:0-463 GCF_001447785.1 Gekko japonicus
AGGAACATTATGGCTGGTAGAGTTGGGTACAAATTCTTCAGAGGAACAGGCAATCTGATGGGTGGGGTTTTTTCCCTCTGTTACTGAAAAGCTTTCTTGTCTGCAAATGTTTAGGGATTTAAAGTGTTGCCCATTATTTGGGTCAAAATATTAAAGGGACACAGTAAAAATGTAGAAACCACGAAATGAATACTGTGTATGAAAAGTTCACTTTGGTCTGTATTTCCATTAAAGTCCAATTGTAGAGTTAAAAATGTATTACTTATTTTTAGCAGTTATTCACAGTCATGTAATAGCTTTCAAAACAATAACATCCCGATCATACAGAGGTGGGAAGCAGAAAATTTCTTAACAAATTTTCAAAAAGTTTCAACATATGAAGAAGTGAATCATATAGCAGGGAAACAGTGCATTCTGTCCCAACTATCCTATCAACATTTACAATGTACATAAATGTAATTAC
>NW_015257369.1:0-463 GCF_001447785.1 Gekko japonicus
GGGGGGTTTTAGGTCCCATTTTTCTCTATATGACCACAGCACCAAGAATATCCACACATTCCTTCCCACCGACAGAGAGTAAAGAGATGTGCTTTACAGGAAGGCTAACAATATAAACCGGATGAGAGTCCCTTTAAAGAAAGGGGAATATAAGACGGAGGAGAGTACAGCTGGTACCTGCCTCCATTTGTGTGCTTGTGTCAAGGTTAAAGAACTGGAAGGGCTGATCCTATGAGTAAAATGTGGACAGGGAAGTGGTGATGGCTTTGTAATTACAAGAGACTGGGAACAACATCTTTCCCAGGTCAGTCTGGATCCAGAAGCTGCAGCCAAGGGTTTGCTTTGGATAACAAAAAGAACAAAGCCATGGATGAATGAAGACTGGAGCACAGTTTAGAAACTGGAACAAAATTTAGGAAAGGAAAACACAGTGTTGTGTAGGGCTGGCAGAAGGTTTGGGAAC
>NW_015257370.1:0-463 GCF_001447785.1 Gekko japonicus
CCGCCACTGCTCCGCTGCTCCGTCACCACGAATGATGACCCCTGATTACTTGGAGAATGTTTACCTCACCACAGAGAAAACGGGTCTTGAGGTACAAAACACCCAGGTGCAAACCATGTTAGAAATGGTTAATTTTAGCTGTTTTCCTTAAAATTTATAAAGGTTTGTTAGTTATGGGTAATGATCAGTAGCCACTACGATGTGCGGAACAAAGAAGAATGAGGGGATATCAAGACAGTATCAGGTTTCTATTTTCACCTCTTCTCCAAAGCTAGCATATGTGGTTCTTTCCCCTCATTTTGTCCTTCTAATATTGCTAGGAGGTAGGTGAGGCCGAGAGAGAGTGTGACTGGCCTAAACTTCACAGTAGAAAGGGAACTTGAACCCAGGTCCGCCCAGTCTCAGTCTGACTATCCTGACATAGTCCCAGCAAGGTGACGAAGAAGAAGAGATTGGATTTATA
>NW_015257371.1:0-463 GCF_001447785.1 Gekko japonicus
TTATCTCACTTGGCATGAAGGCTACTGCGGCTGAGATACCATGGCAGCTCTCCCGCTGACAATATAAAAGCCAGAACTAATTTGCCTTGGAAGCAGAAATGTACTAGGCAGGATAGCCTCAAGGTGAATTAATTAAACACGTCTTCCCTTTGAAATGACAGCTCTCGTCTTAGGAAAGTGACTCTTAAACGGTTCCACTTATCCTTCCTTCATTCCTCCAGCCACACCTGAACTTCAGCAGCATCTCCTGAACCCTATGAGCAGGGCCAATGGGGGCGGGGGAGAGGAGGGTCTTTTGGCCTGGGTCTCAAGTCCAAAGAGGGCCTCAAACGTACCCCCACCCCTCCCAAGTTTTTTTTTTTGGAAGGAAATTGGTGCTTTATTTTGTTTTCTTTTGTCATTATTTTTAAAAAAATATTATGGCAAAGGGTGTTTGGTGTTCCCTCTCAGCTGAGTGAGTGTG
>NW_015257372.1:0-463 GCF_001447785.1 Gekko japonicus
CTCCTGCAGGAAATGACCCCTGCATATGGTAATTTATCTGCGTAGATGCAAATTTCCGGATAGTGGCTATAATCTAAATAGAAACACAGCTTACCCTCGTGCTGGCAGTCTGGAGACCAACTGTGGATGGGGAACCTGGCAAGCTCTCCACTCTTCTCTCTGATCTTCTTTCAGCAGCCCGTCTTCCAACCGAAGGTACCTGTGGGTACCCTGCGGCTGTGGTGGAGTCGAGCTTCCACAGCTACTTTGCTTTGATTTTGCTGGACAGAAGCCAAGAAGCTTGGCCATTTCTGAGGGGGTGAAAACAGAGGATTGTCCTCTGAAAAACAGAGCATCTGGCCACCCTACACGCTCTCTTCCTTTGAAGAAAGAATGCACACACAAGAGAAGGTTGTCATAATGTGTAGTAAAATTGCCTCTAGGCGTGTACAGAGTGTCTTTCCCTTGACTCTGACCATCTGTT
>NW_015257373.1:0-463 GCF_001447785.1 Gekko japonicus
TTTATCAGTTAATGGAAGAGACAGTTAAGCCACCTGGTCTTCTCCTTCCCCTCATTGTTTAGTTTTCAGTTCCTTCTGTTCTGTTTTGAGGGGAAGTGGAGCGATAAAATCGACACATTTCATTTGAGCATTGGTGGAAAGTGAGCGCTCTGCTTGGAGTCCGGGAAGCCCCCGCTGCTTCTGTACAACAGTTTGTACCGGTTTTCGTCTCAGTAAAATAAGTTTTGATCTTGGAACTTGTGCACGGCTGCTTGTTGAACCTATGGGACTGGTGTCTTAAGAACAGAAAGAGAAGCCATCCCAAAACTCTGTGTCACTCAGCATCTTGTGAATTTGGCCCCCTGTTCGATAATGGCTACAGCACGACGGTTTCTCTCCCTTTGTCCTGCTAACAACATCTCCAAGGTTTCCCTTCAAGCTTCTATGTCCAGTGTGCAGCCCCGTAGCTAAGGAGTTTTTGGGA
>NW_015257374.1:0-463 GCF_001447785.1 Gekko japonicus
AAACAGCCCATAAAATTTATGCTCACACTGTTTGGTACAAACTTAAGTATGGAGACTTAGTGAGTAAGAGGTATTATTTTGTACACCATTAGCTAGCCAGTACTGGCAACCTCATAGCCGTGCCTTTGCTTCCTGGATAGTACTGGGGATAGTTGACACGCAATAGCTCATTTTACAATGTAGGGTTGAGGGTCTACAAGAAAGATCTCTTTCTCTATACATTCCGGCCGGAGCCTCCTGAGAATGTCCTTCTTCTCAAGGTGATGACTCATATTTCCAAAAAGATATGGATGGTCTGCTGCTAATTCAGAAGCTGGGACTTCGGTCTCTCAGATGATAAACAGATAGCCCAGCATGATAACTCTTGCCCTACTAGGCATCCCGCAGTCTTCCATCAAAGGGGGTCGCTGCGTTTTAAGAATATAAGAAAAGATCTGCTGCATCAGACCAACAGTCCATCTAG
>NW_015257375.1:0-463 GCF_001447785.1 Gekko japonicus
GGGAGGCCAATTGCAAGGACATGGTAAGAAATGGTAAGTAGAAGCCACTTGATTTACAGCCTGGGAGATGCAGGTGACTTGACCCCACAATGGAATTGCTTCATGTACAAAGCAAGGTTTTTCCTACTCCTTAACGTGTAACGAAAAACACAGACAACACTATCAGCTGCCCAGCCAAGGCCATAATCATAAAATGATGAAAGTACGTGAGAAGCAGGGGAGGCGAAGTGGGAGTTTTCTTTCACACATGACTGTCCCGCTCATGAAAAGAAATAACAATACTGGCATTCTGAATGTAAAATTAAACAAGCTGAAACAGCAATCCATCACCAGATAGATCTCAATTCTAAAAAAAATGGCTTCGAAATGAAGTCAGAGCCATTACCCGGAGCCCAGCTGGAGGAACGGCAAAGTCCAGTTCATTGCGGAAGAAATACAGAGTTTCCCATGCAGCAGCAGCAGC
>NW_015257376.1:0-463 GCF_001447785.1 Gekko japonicus
TTTTTTGCCATCAAGTTTGCTGTTGACTCGTGGTGACCTTGTAGGGTATGAAGGCAAGAGACTTTTAGAGGTGGTTCGCCATGGCCTGCATCTGTGCAGCAACCCTTGGTGGCCTCCCATCCACATACTAATCAGGGCTGACCCCGCTTAGCTGCTGAGATCTGACAAGATCAGACAAGCCTGGTCTATCCACATCAGAGAATATACTAGAATGTTCTAATTTTGAAATAACGCACAGAGCATGTCCAACTCAGAGTGTATTTTCAGAGCTGCCTTGGTTCCCATTTGGTCAGGTGAAAGGCAGACAATAAGCACTCAAAAATATCAGGATCAATCACTCTGAAGGAAAATGTTGCAGACGTGGCGACTGATTCCTGGAGGGTTTGAAATTAGGACCTCTTCAGCTGAGACCTTTATAGTTTGATTGACATAAATCACTCATAAGAACATAAGAAGAGCCCTG
>NW_015257377.1:0-463 GCF_001447785.1 Gekko japonicus
TTCTACGTACTCTCCTGGGAGTAAGTCTCATTGAATTCAGTGTTTGGTTTTTTCCCCCTAAGGAAACATTTCTAGGATGGGACTCCTGGAGTTCATCTGAGACTTGACAGTTGATTTGGTGGTTGAACACAGACATGACACACTTCGCATCCAGCCAAGAATTGTTTCCATAAAGTTAAAAAAAATGACAGTCATTCAGCTTATGCTAAGAAACAAAAGTTCCTTAAATAATATCTTTTACTGGAATAAGCTAATCTTTAGAAAGTTTAAAATATTGTGCAACAAAGATATAAAGCTTCTCTTTGTAACATGACCTATATAGTCACCACTGCTTTCTTTTAAAGAATATCAACTGAAATTCTAACATCCTATTTACCATCTCTTTGATGGCTCTTGGAAACATTTCTCAAGTGCACCTATCTGAACATCTTTTTATATATAAATGGTCACTTACATAGCTTTG
>NW_015257378.1:0-463 GCF_001447785.1 Gekko japonicus
ATATATATATGAAATGGCAGTTGAGAATGAGAGTAGTTCTTTTTTTTAACTTCCCTGTTTTCACTTTTTTCTCAGGCTGCTCTCAGTATCTAGCAAGGATGCTAAGTCATCCTTATGTCTGAAGTACAATTTTGTTACAAGCTGTGAACCTTAACACAGAACTTTGAAAAAGAAAGATTGCTTTTCAGATGTTTGTAATTAGCTCACAAGTGCTTTGCATATGTGCATTTTCAAACTGCTTTTCACATCCCTTAGCTGTCATCTGAGTGTATGTGTTTTAAAGCATTAGCAGAAAAAAGGAGTGAGTCAATCATATTGTTTATATGTGTGTGTGTATGTAAAACTTTGTGCCTTGTTTATTATTGCCTTGTTTGGATGATTCAGAGTTGACATCTGGATTGTAAATATTAAATGCAGTGTGAGTAGTAGTTAATAGCATTGTAGTAGTGTCAGACTAGGTTCT
>NW_015257379.1:0-463 GCF_001447785.1 Gekko japonicus
AGGGGAAAAAAGACTTTGAGGTTTCACTTAATTATAAGTTACATTTAAATGTCATCTGTGCGGCTTCTGGGTGCGTTTCTCTCTCGCGGACTCAGCAATAGAAGGCACATGGCAAACAGATGGTGCCGAGTCAATCCTGTTCAAAATAACGGAGACAGCCTCTCCACACAATTCCTTTGAACAAAAAAGAAATATTTTTTTGTCATTGAGGCAAACACCAGATGCATCTTGTTTGTAGGGGGAATTTAGCTCGCATTAGAGATAAAAAGACAGACACTCACAATACCGAGCAAAGCCTGCTACTGATTTCTTAAAAAAATATATTATACAAATTGTTCGTGAATTGCAATCAGATCTTGAGAATTAAGCCCTCTTTCTGGAATGAAAGGGGTCTCTGTGAAATGTTTTACAATGATCAGCCCAGACAGGTTTCCACTTGGCACCAGTTAATACGCTGCGAGAA
>NW_015257380.1:0-463 GCF_001447785.1 Gekko japonicus
CACAGGATCCTGAGTAGACCAGCTTACAATGACACCGTAAGATTGCCATTCTAAACAGAGTTATGCCTTTCTAAGCTGACTGAAGTCAGTGGCTTAGAATGATGTATATCTGCTTAGGATGGCATTGCTTGATACCTACTTCCCCATTTAAGCTGCAGGATTTTGCCACAGAGAATTTAATAAAGGCAAATACTGTTCCTACATCAGTCATGGTACCAGCAATCAGAACACTATCTCAGAAAGCATAACATCCACAGCACTTTGATTCAGAATTCCTGTCATGCCTGTTTTCCACGGTGTACAATGCATGTTGATGCCTAGATGGATGAGGAAAATAACATGATAAACTGGTGATTTATTTCCTTTGAGATCAACAGAATGTAGAATACTGTGACAAATGGGAGACCTAGTGGGGCTGGGAAACATTATATTAAAATGTAGGAGACCTGATTACTGTACTGTT
>NW_015257381.1:0-463 GCF_001447785.1 Gekko japonicus
TGTAGCTCGGTTTAGGATGGCCCTGTAAATGTGTAATTTTCTACAGTAAAATTTAAGTGCCATCCATATTCTGCTGACACTTTTTTAAAAATACCTGGGTGACCTCTCCCAATGGTTTTATGTAAACGTTAAATAGCATGGCAGGCAAGAAGGAACCCTGCTAGATCCCATAGCATAAGTGCCAAAGGAGCTGAGGAGCTGACATCCAGCACCCCTTTCTGGTATCTGGTACCAGATGCAAATGGCACTACAGAGGGGCATTTTATCAGTGACCTTTACATGACACTTATCTAGAAGTATATTATGGCAGATGTTCCTGAAAGCTTTGGAGATGAGTAACAGGACGATCAACAGCATTGCATTTTCCCTGCCTCTCTACTGAAGGTCGTTAGTTATGGTGATCCAGGAAGTTTCTGATCTGAAAACCAGATTGGAAAGTGGATTGACATGGGTCTGGATGATT
>NW_015257382.1:0-463 GCF_001447785.1 Gekko japonicus
AGGTTCTAGAGTGAATGAGTTTGTGTTTGTCCTCAGCCTTATTGTTTAGCTGTACCAAAGGTGCACGTATTTTGGCTTGTATTGTTAATTCTCCATTATTGTTTGCTATTAACCCCTTCCCTCCTTTCTCCCTTGTCCCTCTCCTGGGGTTGAGGACGGGATAAGAGGCTGGGTTTTATTTAATTTTGTACAATACTTATTTTGTGGAAAGTAGAAGCAAAGCAGTACGGTTGTGTTGGTCATGATTTTCATAAAGCTAATCCAAAGTGAGACAGGAGGTCCCTCCTCTCCCTGTGTGTTTTGTTCCAATGTATTGAGAACTTGTGGGAAGGGTGTGCATATTTGGCAATCTGTGGTGGTGGGGTATCTGAAGCCTTATTTCTTTCTGAATAGAGCAGTAATCCAGGTTATGCAAGAAGTTAGGTAACTTTTGATGGAGTTCAGCTTGCTCTTGCCAACTCAG
>NW_015257383.1:0-463 GCF_001447785.1 Gekko japonicus
AATTTCCCCCTGCATCCATTGCTTTGAAAGCAAAACGGGGAAAGAATTCATGTCACAGAGAGACCCTGCTGAAGTCTGTATAGCAGGCTCTGCTCAATGCACAGGACAGAAGATCATTGCAACAGTTGGTTAACCTATGTACCTGAAACCATGTATGGTAGGTCAGTAGCAATTTGTTCAATTTCTCAATCATTTCCCCTACAGATAGTTATTAATCTATCCTCCACTTTCTTCCCTGATAGAGGATCCAAAGCAGCTTACAGTACAATCCCCCCCATACAAAAAGAAAAGAAACACAGGTAAGGGAGAGGAGGGACCAAGCAGCTTCAAAACACAAAACAGGCCTCTATGATGACCCTCAAGTTCACAGCCCTTTGGCTTGCAGCCTTGACACAGGTTGCCAGCTCTGAGTTGATAATTTTTTGGATATCTGGAGGTGGAGCCTGGGGAGAGTGTGGTTTCA
>NW_015257384.1:0-463 GCF_001447785.1 Gekko japonicus
CTGGCAACCCTAACAAACATTTTGGTGAAGAGTACGGAATTTCATCCCAACCCATGGGAGGCTGAAAGTTGGGAGCGTGTTTTCTCTTGAAATGAAAGAAAACAGCTCCCAAATTGATGGATGTACCAGAGTCTGAACAAAATTATTAACAAAACAACCTGAATCCCAACCTGAAGGGAAAATGTCTGTGTACATTCCAGCTGAAAACCTGCTATGTAACAACTTGTCTCCCTAATGATTTTCGAAATGAAATGTATGGTAGGATGGGTCAAGCCTGTTTACAGGAATTAATTATTGCTTCAGACACAATCTGGAGCTGCTAATGCTGTATAAAAATCAATCCTAGATAATAGCTTGTTCTGCAGTTATTATTGCTTTTACAAATTGCAAGATGACCTACGGATTCTTCCTATTGGCAAAGTAGTTGGGCTTCCAAAGCATTATTGCCTTGTGTACCAATCCT
>NW_015257385.1:0-463 GCF_001447785.1 Gekko japonicus
GTCCAACATTGGCTTCACTTATGTTCTTAGGGGTAATTGCTTTCCCCTGAACTCACAACACTGGAGGGGGGGAGTGACAGTCACCACTCTCCCTCCCCACAAAGCTGACAAAGCTGTAAGGGGTGCAGGAGTCATCACTGCCCTTCAATGACCTAGCAAAAATGCAGGTAGTGGAAGAAGGAGTTGTCAGTGCCCCTTGAGAACACAACACTGGAGTGGGAGCAGGAATTACCACTCCTGCTCCCCACAAAGCTGACAAAGCTGTATTGGGGGTGCAGAAGTTGTGGCTGCCCCCCACCTGTCAAAGCTAGAGTCTGGGGTGAGCATAGGAGCAGTAGCTGTCCCCACATTAACCAGAGAAAGCTGGAATTGGGAGGAGAGTTGTCTCTGCCCCCCCCCCCACTGGCTATAGAGAAGGGATTGATAGATAGGGTTGTGGTGAGTGACTGAAGTGGTGGGGGTC
>NW_015257386.1:0-463 GCF_001447785.1 Gekko japonicus
TCTTCTAAAATTGTTGGGATTTCTTATGGTATAGGATTCTCCTTCTGGCACAGCGACCTGCACTTCAGGTCCAAGATAATCTGCATTTCTGAATCCCATTTCTTTCCTTGCCCTCTCTGTTTATTTGTTGACTGCTTCCTCCTTAATTTACTTGGCCGTTAATCCCTTGCACCTGTACAGAACGTGCCAGGCCCTGTGGTTGAGTCTCGTCACCTTTATAAAACAGCAGAGCTCAAGCTTCAGGTCTGCTGAACATCTGAATTCCTCTAACACACCAAAAGGGTGCCTGGAAACCCCATTCTGCTATAATGAAGGCCTGGTTCTTACTTGTGCTGGCAGGCATGGTCTGTATCTTGGTAGCTGGAGGTAAGCACAGCAATTCCTGCTATCTCTTATTCCCTACATGCCTCTTCCTCGGGCCCATTCTTTCCCAGTGGTAACGAGATGGAGCTCTCAACCTGTC
>NW_015257387.1:0-463 GCF_001447785.1 Gekko japonicus
GCCAGCGGCCACCAGTCACAGGAGGCCCACGTTCTGTCATCTACAGCAACTGGAGGTTGGCTACCCGAAGTGGAGCAGCCTGCCTTCGGAAGGATGCTGCCCTTGATCAAAGAGCTCCTGTGCGGCTCACCTGCTGAATGTTGGCCTATCAAACCAGAGATGTGTTTTCAAGAGAACCTGCATTCAAGCCACTCAGCATTTAGCCTGCACCACCTCCAAATCCCTGGCTAAATTTAGGCCTCCACTGTTTACTTCCCCTTCCTGTTCCAGCCCCGTCTGGGTGGGAGGGAGGAGGATGTAGCCACCCAAGAAAGCAGCTCTAGGCCCATGATGAGGGAGGCTCAGAGCTGCAAAGAGCACCCCTGCCTGGGCCAAATGCCAGAGTCCCGGGACTGGATCTCCCAATGCGCTCCTTCAAATGGTCTGGCTTGGCTGCCGTAGAAAGAAGGAGGAGGAGAAAACA
>NW_015257388.1:0-463 GCF_001447785.1 Gekko japonicus
CATGGCAATGTGGGGATTTGAACCTGGATCTCCAAGATTCTAACCCTACACTAACTGGGGTGTGGTGCTGTGAGGACCCAGGTTTTTTGTGGGAAAGCATTGGTGCTAGTACTTGATTGAAATAGCACTCGAACATATAAGTGTTATTTTACAAGCCCCATTCACTTGAGTAGGGATTGCACGGGAGAATTTCCTAGTATGTTCTGAGAGTTCATGAATTTTTGCGGCTTCACCAAGCAGTTGGCTTTGCCTCGTCCAGCTATGGATGACTACTTGATTGTCAGGATGGAGAAATTACAGTTTGTCCTTACTGTTCCACTGGCCAGAAGTGCCTTGTACTGAGCCATGAAGCTGGATTTCAGTTGAGGGCTTGTGCTTTCTTATATCATAATCTTCCGATTGCTTATCAAGTGTATTGAATTTCATCATTTTTAATGTTAGCATTCAGCCCATTTAGATTCAT
>NW_015257389.1:0-463 GCF_001447785.1 Gekko japonicus
CTATTCTACAATTTATTATGGGATAATCTAGTCACATTTGGACTATATACTGTCTTTTTTTTACTTAAAATCGGCATTTGATACTATAAGTAGAGAAATGTTGGCCCCGGTCACACTAGGGGAAAAGGGACAGCTGAAGTGCGGCTTTTTAGAGCCGCATCAAAAGAGAACCACGGCTGCGGGATTAAACAGATCCCGCCAGCCGCCGCGCAGTTCCTCCCTGGCATGATCAGATGCCAGGGGGAAGCCACGGACCGGAGAGCGAGATGAGCCCGCTGCGCATGCACATGCGCAGTTTGGCAGGACCTCGCACGCTGAGGGAGAGACGGGTGCGTTGGCGATCAGATGCCCACCCGTGCTGCGCGGCAACCGGTAGGTAGTGCTGTTTTGCTACTACCTTTTTGAGACGCATCTTCACCCAGAAGGGACGGATCAGGGACGGATTGGGGACGGGTGTGTGCCA
>NW_015257390.1:0-463 GCF_001447785.1 Gekko japonicus
AACAGATTAACAAGAGTGTAATTTGCTAATCTGACTTTTTCTAGAACTCAGCCTCTGGGTTAGTAAGTAAGAGGAATAGATTGGTGATAAGGATGGCACATCTCTAAAGAGTTATGGTTAATGTATTGATGTGCTGGGATATCAAAGTGGATGTGAAAGCTGCATAAAACTATGATGCGTTGCACAGTGCTATCAATAGCATTTCATATGCACATCATACTGTTGGAATGCTTTAAATACTTAGCCTTTTCTGTGTTCTGTTCTACACAGAGTTGAAAGCGAATGCAGCATAGACTATTGTCAAAATACTGATTACAGTATTTTTAAGTTTAAATATTTTATCCAGTCCTTCCTGTTGGTCTTCCTAAGTATGTTATAACAACTGATTTATTTAGTGCTGACAAGGATCCTGTGTAGTCCTAAAAAGAGCAAAAGTAAGGTTGTAAGGAGCTGCGGTGGCTCA
>NW_015257391.1:0-463 GCF_001447785.1 Gekko japonicus
ATGTTTTTATTTTTAGTGATTATAGGTACAGATCAACAGCCTCTCAGCCTTCTCACTGAAAAAGGTATTGTTTGATTCTAAAATCAGATTAGGATGCAAGAACTTCATAAGCACACCACCATACGTATTGTCCCATTTGTTAGAGAATATACATTGTCAAGAGCGAAGCACACTAATAACCTGTTCTCCATACATGCTTAAATGGTCATTCATTGCCAGTGGTTGTGTTTCTCTTCACGTACTATATTCTGCCATTAGAAACACACCAATTAATTTACAGTAGCAGATTAGAGGCCCAACAGCACATCTTCTATAGCCAGTATGCAAATACACAACTCTGGAATTTTGCTATTGGAAGGAGCTGATGAGTTTGATGCCTCTAGCCCGCACAGGGTCCATTCTACACACTCCAGAACCTGCGCCTGACATCTCCTCGAAAAGCACTTTCCTGGGGGCATCTTGT
>NW_015257392.1:0-463 GCF_001447785.1 Gekko japonicus
TGTCTTGTTTTTGACATTTCCAGATCAAATCCAAGGTAAAAACGTATCTTTTAGACCTGAGGAAGCAACCGTGGACCGTATTTGGGATTTGTATGTGTGGCGTCCTTTCCACCATTTGTGTAACCGGTCTGATCTCCACCGTCATGTACTGGAGAAGTGTAAAAAAATCCCGGCTCCATCCTCAGGGCAAAACCAGGAAAATTATACGGGGACCACCGCGGCGCTCTATATGCTAAACCACTGAATGTGAACTGTTCATTTGTCCTTAATATGCCATAAATATGAACACCATTACCTCTCGCTTAGCTGTTGGAATTTTCAAAACGGCTCAGAGATGTTCGGCTCAGAGATGTTACCTCCAAGTTTTGGCTTGCCTGGGGTTTTGTTTTATAATGTCTGTAAAAGAGTACTAGACAACAGAACATGGGCAGTTTCTGCCACTGAAAAATAGATTCAATGCTGT
>NW_015257393.1:0-463 GCF_001447785.1 Gekko japonicus
AAAAAAGAATTTTGTCAAAGAGGTTCTGGTTTCGGCGCATCCTCCCCAGAAAAAAAGCCCCGTTTCTAATAAACACACACTCACTGGATAGCAGGATGACAAGCTCTCTCTCTCTCCCCCTTAGCAAATGGCTGCCAATCACCTAGGGACAGGCAGCACTAGGGCTAGCATGTGTACACTCCTCGGATACATGGGTAAAAATGCCTTTTTCTTTTCCTCCACACACAAAAAAATAAAATTTGGAAACATCATTCATCGGAAATCCCGCCCACAGATCAGGGTTTCAATCTCATGAGCAATTTCAATAGGGGATGGAGGGAAACCATTATTTGATGGCGGAATCCAATCTAAAGGGTTTTGTGATCATCCCTAATCCTTGGGCTTTTGTACCAGTGTTTGGAAACAGATGCAGGTCATTCATTCGGTTTTGCATGATCCTGCCAGACCTGAGAAATGGTGCTGA
>NW_015257394.1:0-463 GCF_001447785.1 Gekko japonicus
AAAAAAACATTGTGGGTGTCCCCAAGTTCTCTCGGTGCCCAAGAACTGGAGCCTTACCCTGCCTTTGTCAAGGCCTGCTTCTAGGTCTCCAGCTAAGACCTCTTTGCAAAGGACCCTGTGAGTTGTTTCTGAGCAATCCCATAGGGAAAATAAGCATGCTGTCTATTTTAGGTCTCTAGACAGCAAATGAAGGGCCATGTTTTGGACTGAAAGAAATGTGAAGATGCAGTAACATGGCTTTTACTCAGGATTTGTTCCTGAGTCAGTTGAGGCCACCAGCAAGGAGAACTCTGACCCCCCACCTGTGAGTGAAAGAGCAGCAGATTTCAGCTGAGCCCTTTCCTTGAGGAGCAGCTCAGTTATTGGCTCTGAGACCAAAGCAACTGAGAATCTGCCGCTGATGCCCATAAGAGAAGAGCTCTACCAGCTACTGTTTCTGCTTATTTTGGAGAGAGAAATAATC
>NW_015257395.1:0-463 GCF_001447785.1 Gekko japonicus
TGTTTTGAAAACCCACCCCCATTTAACTACCTGTCTTCCCAGGCTGCTGATGCATTTTCTGCAGTGATTAATTTGGTTTTCTACTTTGCTGGAGCCGGCAGCCAACGTCAGATATGCAACCCACTATGCAAATCTGCATAATTATTCTGCAGTTTGTACTATTTTTAAAGAAACAGTTTATTCTGGCTTTGCTAGCCGCGATGAGGGAGTGCGGAGCTCTACAAGGTGTGGAGCTCTACAGGGTGCAGCTGCCTTCCTCCGTGACTGCTGAAAGAATTATTGCTCGGGAAACGGGGGAAAATGCAGTTCGGTTGGTGGCATGCCTGTCACGAACTTTGAGCTGCCAGATGAACCAGTGAGATTCATGAGGTTCGTGACATGGTACAATGCCCCCCTCCCCGCAAATGCTAGAGACACCAAATGCTCAGGAGATGTCTATCTGACTCTCCTCTACCTGCCCTCC
>NW_015257396.1:0-463 GCF_001447785.1 Gekko japonicus
CGATTTTGTCCACATCCATTTTGAAGTGAATGGTCTCTCTGCAAGGCCCTGTTCTGTAAGCAGACGGCTCCTGTGCCCTGAGTATTTAACCCTCCCTTCCCATTTATTAGGGGTTCTTCATCTGGTTTTGAGAAAACTGGGTTCAAAAATGACTATCAAACAGACAGACTGAGTAATCGCCTCTGGTCTTGTATGAGATTCTCTATGCTGCTTCCACTCTCCGGCAGCGGTTTCCTGTTCAGAACTAGATCCTGGCCCTTTCACCTTGGTGATTGGCTGGCAGAGGGGGATCCCTTAGGGCGAGAAGCCAGAGGGACCCAGCCTCCCCTATGATGTTCCCACCTCTAGATTCATGACTTAAAGTAATGCCTTATTAAGAGCCAAAACAGTTGTGGATGATGTGGGAGGTCTGTGGCCAGCAGTGGTGTCCTAATCAGAGCTCTACCCTTGACTTCTTAGAATT
>NW_015257397.1:0-463 GCF_001447785.1 Gekko japonicus
ACTAATAACTCAAAGGTACATAAAAGAAAGAAATTGGACTTACTCTCAAGATAAGCAATAACAGACAATATAAATTCTAAATCATATAAAATCGAAGATGTAAGATGCCTGCAAGATAAAAAATAATAGATAAAATGCTTACATTGCAGAAAAGAAAGGACAGACTGATTAAAATCTTGAAGACACATGGGCCAAGTTCAGACTGGCAGTTTGCCCTGATATAGGCGCATGTGAGAAACATTTCACAAGTGGATTAAAGGGACCCTTCACACAGGCACATCTGTCCGGCGTTCCCCACCCGTACTCATCCTGTATTCATTCTGCTTCCCGGAAGTGTGAATGCTAACCGTTAAAAGCCAGGAACAACCCGTGTTAATAATGTGTGCTGGCTGTTTATGTTGGGATGTGCATGGGCGCCCATGTGCATCAGTATCCATGCTGACTGACCTCCTAGCCTCACTCT
>NW_015257398.1:0-463 GCF_001447785.1 Gekko japonicus
AATCCAATCTTCTCCTCCTCCTCTTCTATCTTGGAGAGCCCTGCTTTATGGCATGAACAAATACATCTCATTGAATACACATTTTGTGAGGCTTGTTGCTTGGATGACATTTTTGAGGATTGTGTTGCCTCCTTTTGGATGTAATTTAAATTTATCTGTCCCCCTACAATTCATCCCATTACGGCTATAAAACACACCTTCTGGGATAGTATAATTGGCTAGCTCAAAAGTAATCTTGGTTTCCACAGGAGAGAAGATTAGAAACTGATGTATGCAGTATCTCTTTAGAGCTCACTAAGAGTATGATTAGAGGCACAGAGATCTTCTACAAGGACTGTAAACTTGCAGTTGACTTGAGTGGGTCAATAGATTGATACTGGTTTAACTACTTGAGGATTGAGTTACGTTTGATTCAAATGCTGTTCTTTTTGCTGTACTGATTGGGCTATTTTCAAGTAAAGGT
>NW_015257399.1:0-463 GCF_001447785.1 Gekko japonicus
TTCCCTGCCCTTGGGACTGTCCTGCTCCACCTCTGGAGCACCCACCTGGGCCATTGTTCTGGAGAGGAGACACATGACCCGCAGGGCTCCTGCTCTCCTCTTGTATGGGAGGAGGCACGCAGGCCACGGACCACGTGGGCCCGGCCCCTGTAAGAGCTGCGAGGGGGAGCCCGAGGAGGGCTGCTTACCCACGAGGAGAGAGATGGGGTCGCGGGTGGGCTTGCGCCTGATGAGGATCTCTGGGAGGCGGCGGAAGATGGAGATGCTGGAGATCAGGTGGGCGCTGATGTCATTCACCATGCTGGCCAGCTGGACGAGGGTCGGGGAAAACTCCACCTGTTGGAGAAGAGGTCAGCGGGAAGGAGCAGAAGCCCGAGGCCAGGCCGTTGGAGGCAAGAAGCAGGAACAGCTCAATTCAAGGCCAGTGGTACCTTCCAGCCCAACAAAATTTAGAAGAAGAAGA
>NW_015257400.1:0-463 GCF_001447785.1 Gekko japonicus
TGAGAAGCTGAGCTACAATTTATTTCACATTGTGAAGCATGGCGATACAGTAGACCCTTTCCATCTATGACTCTCTGTTTCACTTATTTGCAGTCCATGGCTATCAGCTGTCCCTGAGCATATGACTTCTTCCCGTGTTGGGAGAAGGAAAATAGGCATGAGCATGCTGACCCCATCCTGTGCTTTCAAACGATCTCTGGCTTGTCATCACTGTGCCTATGCACAGAGGAAGTGTGCATGCCACCTGAGTTGCACAGTGACAACCTCACTCGCCCATCCCAGTGACTCAGATGGGCCCAGGGGCCCAGGCCAGTCTAACCTGGTGGCCTGACTCAGCTGCAGCATTTTCATGTAACTTGCAAGTCTTGGCAGGGTGACTCACTCCGTGATGCTGTGTGACTCACTCAGTGATGCTGCAGCCAAGCTGGGTGTCCTGGGTCCGGGTCCAGCTGAGGCTGACCCC
>NW_015257401.1:0-471 GCF_001447785.1 Gekko japonicus
CTCACTCAGCTTAGAGGGAACACGGGTGCCGTGGTAGAGGGTGGGTTGGAGGTGGGGTTCTCCGGGTGGCACGTACAGGCTTTCCCAGCATGGCACAAAATAGAAGAGGGGCAGACAAGCAGTGTTCCCTCTAAGCTGAGTGAGTGTGAGCTAGCTCACAGGTTTTTTTAGCCTCCGGCGCATACATTTTTGCCTTAGCTCAGGAAGGATGGCTCCAGAGCAAACTAATTTAGGTCCCGGTCACACGGGAAATTTGCCTAAGGAGAGGCATGACTGCCGGGCGGATTAAATGGGCACGATCAAACGGAAACATCTGGGAAGCTAAGAGGGAGCATTGCAGGCAAACACAAACACAGCACAGGTTGGTTCTATGATGCCCGTTGGGTCAGACAGGTTTGCAGGGATTTCGGGTGAGCTACAGCATAGCTGGGGGAACCGTGATCAGTGCTCCCTCTGAGCGGAGTGAGTGTG
>NW_015257402.1:0-498 GCF_001447785.1 Gekko japonicus
AATAGGCATGAATGGCCAGCAGCATGCAACAGAAAGGTAAGACCTTAACAAAATAGCTGTGTGGTTGCTTTTATGTTATTGTTTTGCCAACTGGCCAAGTGAGGGGTTTGTTGTTGTTGTTGTTCAGTCGCACAGTCGAGTCCGACTCTTCGCGACCCCATGGACCAGATCACACCAGGCCTTCCTGTCTTCCACCGTCCTCTGACGTTGGCTCAATTTCATGTTCGTTGCATCTATGACACTGTCTAACCATCTCATCCTTTGCCATCCCCGTCTTCTTTGACCTTCAATCTTTCCCAGCATCAGGGTCTTCTCCAGTGAGTTCTCCCTTCTCATTTAGGTGCCATTAAAAATCTGTAGCTGTGCTGAACCATCATTCCCATGCATTTCCCTGAGACCCATACAGAAGGGGAAGTCATGGAAGCAGTGACAGACTTCATGTCCCTGGGATCCAAGAATACTGCAGACAGTGACTGTAGCCATGAAATCAAAAGACAC
>NW_015257403.1:0-463 GCF_001447785.1 Gekko japonicus
AAATACCGCGTGTTGTTTCCAGATGGCGATGATTCCCCATTGTGCACTTTTCGCTCCTGTGAACACAGAAGCTTTTGCCATGCCAGGGGAGCATCCACACAGCTGTGCACCCCCAAAATAATATATTGCCAAGAGGTCTCCCACTGTAGCAAGAGAACTGGCAACCCTAGCAGGAAGGTTCAAAGATCCGTATGTCCTCATTTGTACAGCTAGCAAATCTGCTTTGACTCCAGTGTTCCCAGAAACATCATAGCAAAGCAAGTTTGGAGATCATACCATGGATGGAGAAAGAATGATCGAAGCAGTCAGGGACCAATGTTATGCAAACATTCCAAACAAAGCGCTCCTGTTTGGTAGCAAAACCATACCAAATGTTCCATGTGGAAGCAGCAGTAAATCACATTGGTTCCAATATGCGACCAAGCAGATATCAGTGATCACTCACTCATCCAGGAGCCTATCC
>NW_015257404.1:0-463 GCF_001447785.1 Gekko japonicus
CAGGATGCTGAAGTTGATGAATTGGATTCAGTAAAAAATCACATGGAAGGAGATGGCAAACAAGATTTTTCCACCCTTCTTCCTTCCTTGAGCCGATTTCTGTATGTCCCCAAAATGCTCCAAGCAAGAACTCATGAGAGTTCACTAATCCCCAGAGCAGATTTTGGGACACAACAGCAGGATGACAGAAGAAGACTGGGAAAAATTCTTCCCTCCAAATCCTTCCACGAGTTTTTCTGCTGGATCCAACCTTGTGTCTTGTACACCAAAAGAATCAGAATGACTGCCAATTTAGTCCTGTATTATTTGTATAACCACAGGATAAAGTCCTAGGGATAATGCAGCTTTCACTCCAAAGTTTTATGTGAAAGACATGTGAAATAGGTTAGCAATCAACAGGTAACTAACACAATGTGGGGGAAGGATTTTATGATCTTTGGGACAAGCTTCTAAAATATTTATT
>NW_015257405.1:0-463 GCF_001447785.1 Gekko japonicus
CCTCCCCACCCGGAGGCCGGGCGGCGCGGGCGCGGCTGGGGGCATCGCGGGCGCCCTCCCTTCCCCGGAGGCGGGCCCCCGTCCCCCCAAAGGCAGACCCGTGTCGGCCCCCGAGAGCGCCCGCTCTGGGGAGGCTCGTCCCTCGCCGTGGCGCGCCTTCGTGCGGCCGTCGCCCACCCGTGCCCGCCCCGACGGGGGTCGCGGCGCGGGGCCCGCGGCGGCACGGCGATAGGCGGCCGGCGGCCGGGAGGGTCCGTTCCCGCGCGGCTGTCTGTGGACGCACAGCGCTGCCCGCGCGTGAGCCGGACCCCTCTCCCGGTCGACCCGTGGCGTGGGCCGTCCTCCCCGCCCCCCGGGACCTCCGGGTCCCTCTCCGGGCGCCTCTCCGTGCGGTGGCCGGCGGCGGCCTCGCGCGGGCGGACCGGTGCCCGCCGGCCCGCCCCGCCCCACGCTCCCAGAGTCT
>NW_015257406.1:0-463 GCF_001447785.1 Gekko japonicus
TCCCTTGCTTATACTGGCATATATGAAATGTCAATGTATACTTTATATGTGGCAGCTGAATTTTAACATTTAGTGAGTTTATTTCTAAGTGATCACAGTTAAATAAAGAGGAGAGGCTTGGCATATATCATTTTCTTGTTTGCATAGTTCAAAATGTTAAAAAGAATTCCCAACATCATAGTCATAGTTGTTGCTTTTATTTATATGCATAAGGTTTGTATTTTGACTCAAGGAATGCTCTTCATGGACAGCGGGAGTTGCTCATTGTGTATAGGTTACAATGGATTTCCAAAATTCATTGACAGAGAAGATTGATGTAACTATGAAGCTTTATAACACTGCCTTCTGTGAAAAATGGTGGGATCGGAAGCTGCTGTGTGGAGTCTGAAGCAGCTGTTGTTAAGATGGGCTAGATGTCCTGGTCAGGAGTGGATTGACCATTAAGGCCACCAGGAAGAATTTC
>NW_015257407.1:0-463 GCF_001447785.1 Gekko japonicus
AAACATGTACACCCACAGACTCCAAACAAATCTCTTCAGTTTGTCAGACACCAGGGAACCTAAGCCATCACCCTGTTTTCTTTTGTTCCTTTCCTGTAGTCCTTAAATTGCATGATTGTGGGAGAACACTTTCAGTTTCTCTTCAAAGAAGGCATGAGGCTTTGATTGGCTGCATAAATGGTAGCCATCCAATGGGAAGGTGGAATGAAGGGGCTATATAATCAAGCCTCAGCCCTTCACTGCAGGCTTTTGCCACCTGTTACTTACCCACCCACACTCCCTAGAATATCTCAGGAGGAGGAGTTGGTCACCATTTGGGGCCAGGCAGGAATTTGGGGAGGGGGTCCCCTGATTGGCAATGGGGAAGAGCCTTTTTTCACCTGCTTCATGATGTTCAGGAGTCGTGGGGTATTTAAGATAAACTAGCCTAGTCATAGACCAGGGGTGTCAAACATGAGGCCCC
>NW_015257408.1:0-463 GCF_001447785.1 Gekko japonicus
CCATGCAGCGAACCCAGTACTTTACAGTATAAGAAACTGGATAGTGAAAGACACTGACTTTGGCAGGCGTTCCCTATTATACTTATTGTGACCCCTCCAACCATTCAGTGCTTAATAGACCAAGGGACAATTCATCACCATTTTACATGAATGTTGTACTCAACATACTGGCTGATTCATATATACAACCAAAAACTGACTTGTTCAAAACCAGATTCAATCAGCACGGGTGAGAGTCTCTTCTATCTGTTGGTGTCAGATGTTCGAAGACAGAAAACATAGTATAAAATGCATGGTTTTGAGGGGAACCAGAACTTTCAAAGGGTTACTTATCGTTGCTCTTTCTGAGCCACTGGAACAAGGTAATGGATGATTTCTAAATGCTATCAACTTCAACAATCAATGTGTGTTTGTGAAGTAATGCCAGGTCATAGCTTACCCCATAGGGTTTTCAAGGCAAGAG
>NW_015257409.1:0-463 GCF_001447785.1 Gekko japonicus
TTGGACTAGATGGTCTGTATAACCCCTTCTACCTCTATGATTCTATGAGAATCTCTCATAGGGTAATCTCCCCTTTTGACCATGGCTATGTGCAGGCACGTATCCTGTGTGACTTTGTGTGACTACATAGATAATCAGTAAGAAACGTCAGTTACAAGTCAGCAGACTGTTTTCATGATGGAACATTTTTGAGTGCTAGTGAGACACTAGGAAGCTATATTATTTTCAGGAGGTTAATTGAATTTTGTAATATTAAATTTTACTGTATCTTCTTCATAGTATCCACTGTATGATATAGCATAGTATCCTCTGTATGATATAGCTGAGGTGGGTCAGCGCTGCTGATACTATTCAACCTCACAGCAGCGTTCAAGACGGTTGACTATGATCTACTGACCGACCACCTAGCTGATGCTGGAGTCCATGGGGTAGCATTGCAATGGTTTACCTCATTCCTCCATGG
>NW_015257410.1:0-463 GCF_001447785.1 Gekko japonicus
GACAGCTTCCACTGACATTCAGATTCGAGCGGCTTTTACTTCCATTAGAAGCTCCCCTTGCTGGAAGAGAACTGACTTGGACGTAAACCCATTTCAGATTGCCATAAAATTAGTGGCAGATCAGAAGCCTTTTGCTTCCCATTCCATCCATTCTTGCTTATACAAATGGTGTGGGTGGAACCATCCTCCAAGTAGCCTTCTTCCCCACTTAAACGGCTGCTCCTCCTCCCACAGAAGAGCCACTGGCATTTGAGGAAGGCTCCTAAGACTGGAGAAAAGCTTTAAACTTGATCCAAAAGGAAAGCAGGACAAAAAATATTTTAATAAGTAAATAACTTTGCTCAGTGGAGTGATAGAACACAGGTAGGATCCATCCACTCCAGTACTGACAGCCAGGTATGCAGACAACGCCTTCCTGCATATTGCAAAAATATAAACACCAGTGCAACAACTTAACATTGCC
>NW_015257411.1:0-463 GCF_001447785.1 Gekko japonicus
CAGTAACAACGTCACTGCTCCTTCCCTATGAGTTTCCAATTTTCATTTGTGTTGAGAAAGAACAGAAAGAATAAACAGAACAGCATATGAGAAAGCAAAAATTGGCCATCCTTCTTTTATAATTTTGACCAATACAGTCATTGTCTGGAGCTAGACAATGTTCCTCAGCTATCAAATATGGCACCAGCCACTATACCCAAATTGAGGCAGTTGGCTCACACAGCAGCTTTTTGGCAAGTTGACTGCTTATGTATTCTTGAGTGGGTCACCTTCCATAAATTAAAAGGATGACATGTGTAGTTGGGAAGCAGAATCACACCCTCTGTCCCCATGTACATTTGTCATAACTTGGAGACACAGCTTAAAGACATCTAAGGCATGTGTGCTATCAAGAAACTTGCATTTGCCAGGACTCCCAATCTGATGGACAGAGCCTGTGACATTTACTTTGTATGCACATAGA
>NW_015257412.1:0-463 GCF_001447785.1 Gekko japonicus
TCTTGCTCTTTTCTACTGCTAGACAGACTGACACGGTGACCCAACTTGGTCTATCAACATCATCTGTCAGCCACATCAGACTGTGCTTGCTGTCTTCCATGAGACATAACCCCACTCCCAGTGTCAATTTACAAGTGGAACATGGAAGGTACTGACAGACCCTACAATCGGCATGGGCTCTTGAGCCCCCTTCCCCCCACAGGTCACCTTTCCATAAGTCCACGCTTGTCCTGGGGAGACAGAGAGGTGGGGCCCACAGCTTCACTCGCCACTTTCTGCCGGATGGAGATGCACAGCAGCATCCTAAACCGTTACACCCTCCTAAACCCAACTAACTTCAGCATATTCAGAAGGGTGTGTGAGTCTGCCGAGGACTGCAATAGAAGGGTGCTGAGGACGGGGCTCAGCGTGTCCCTGGCCTCGATGGAGGGGAGGGAGGACCACTGTTCCCTCTAAGCTGAGT
>NW_015257413.1:0-463 GCF_001447785.1 Gekko japonicus
ATGTGTTGAGTCTCCATCGGGCGGTTTTGGGGGTATCGACTAAAGTAAGTAAGATCGGGTTGTGGTCTGCGTATGTCAAAGGTAAAATTTCCACTTCTCTAAGATTATGTAATAAACCCATACTTGACCAAATCATATCGATGCGCGACCAAGATCTGTGTCGCCCAGAATAGAAAGTGTACTCCAATTTTCTTGGATTGCATACCCTCCATAAATCAACCAAATTTATTTCATCAACTAATTTTAGGAAAGATAAGGGTAATTCACCACCCCTTTTTGTTTTTGATGCTTGATTTTTTCTGTCAAAAGTTCTATCATATACAGCATTAAAATCCCCCGCCACACAAATCTCGTCATATTCTTGTTGTACCAATAGCTCTCTAAGAAACTGAAAGAATTTATCTTGTCCACAATTCGGGGCGTATATATTTACTATCAGTAGAATTTTATTATCTTTAAAAAG
>NW_015257414.1:0-463 GCF_001447785.1 Gekko japonicus
TCAGCTGTGTTTCCAGCTTTCAGCAAACCCCATTTTAAGGGACCAATGTCCTTTTCAATGAAGTTTGCAAGGCCACAAACCAAACAAACCGATTTGGTTCACTAATGAGCCTCCTGGTTCGGTTTGATTTGGGGTTCGGTCTGTGGGCCTTCACAGACCCTGAATAGAGTAGAACTGCCTTTTCCTGGTCCATGCTCATCCCTAGAGTGAAGTATCTCAGTGACTGGACTACGTAATTCTGAGTGAACAAGTTGAAATCAGAGATAGAGTTCTGAACTGATATTGGAATAAAAATCAACCTTCTACTACTAGTGTGTGACTTCTATGCCTATATTTGTGACAACTCTGATCAGTATCATGCCAAGAATGATCTTGATCTTTCCATTCACCAAGAGTCCAATCATTCATCCTGCTCACAACAGAGTGAGCAGACAACAAACCTGAGATCATGACAGCCAGTACT
>NW_015257415.1:0-463 GCF_001447785.1 Gekko japonicus
CCACAGCTTAGAGGGAACATTGATCCATAACTCCTATCATACCACTGCTTTACATTACACTGGCTCTGTAGAATGTATCTGCTTCGTTACAGAAATAGGAGAAATCTTTGCCTGTGATGTTGCTCAAAAAATAGGGATTTATTGCTTGAAATCTGGATTTCTGCCATATATTGACAGCAGTTCTATTAGCACATTTTTTCATAGATCTAGCATCCGTTTACAACATATGGGACCTTTGATAAGACATCCTTAGTATCTTGATTAAAAATGTGATATGAATAGAAGGGTCATGAGTTAATTTTGTTTACCATCAGCGCATAGAAAATTGCATGAGGTTTTCAATAGAATCATGACCTTCATGGTGTTTCAATAATAATTGATGCTGAACACTTGTTTACTAAGCATTTTCTGTTTCAATTAAAGCTAAGTTACCAATGGGGAATTCAAGGTATACTGTCCCATA
>NW_015257416.1:0-463 GCF_001447785.1 Gekko japonicus
AGCAGTCGACGAACTGACTCAACGTTACAGCCCTGGTCGTGGCTGTGAGAATAGAGAAAGAAAAATCTCTTCCCTTGCGACTGGATGCCTGCTTTCATCGATTACACTGAATGTCCCAGAGAAATCAAACACATCCCCCTATTACCCAAAGCACCAGCATGCAAGAAGAATGAGTGCTACACCCCACACAAATAAAGAAGGGGAAACTCTCTTCCAAGCTTGGGGCTTCTCTGTGTCCGTCTGTTCCCCCCCGACCCGCCGCCGCCTCTGATGCGAACCCAACAGGATGTTGCACAGCGCCAACCCCCTCTATTTATAGCCCTTGGATCAGCCGTGCAAAGTTCCTTCTGAGAAGCCCTCAGCTATTTCCTCAGGGCCATGTCAGCAGAAAAGGTCAGGACTGCAACCAAGGGGAACAGAAGGAAGGACCGAAGAAGAGCCCGGCTTGATCAGACCAGTGGTC
>NW_015257417.1:0-463 GCF_001447785.1 Gekko japonicus
CCTTGAAAACTCTACAGAGTCACCATAAACCAGCTGCAACCTGATGGCACTTTCCAGCACCATATAAATTAAAGTCTGCATACTCAAGCTTATGTAAATAACAACAAAGAACAGACACTTCGTTTACCTGACAGAATTCTTAATTCATCTGGGCGTTACTCCTTCTAGGATAATTTTATTCATATTAATACACCTAAATTCTTTATCATGATTTTCACTCTACAGATGGTAAAACAGAGTCAAGTAAAATGCCCTTGCACTATCCACAAGCAACAGAATGCTCTGTGAGAGATTAAATCATAAGTAATCATACCGATTAAAGTAAGGGTGGTGGGTTGTTTGTACGGGACCCGCGGGAGATTCTGGGGTAGATCTATGGCAATATAGGAATGGCACACGTTTTCTGATACCAGATATTTTGCTCTGTTCCTTAGATGTGTGTGTGAAGTGCTGTCAAGTCACA
>NW_015257418.1:0-463 GCF_001447785.1 Gekko japonicus
AAGGGAAACCTTTACCTTTACCTAGGGAGTTCCGCAGGGATGTGAGGTCATACAGCCCGCCCTCCGGAGTGGCCGCTTCCTCCTGGGGACCTGGTCTCCGTAGCCCGGAGATGAGTTGTAATTCTGGGAGAACTGCAGGCCTTTCCTGGAGGTTGGTAACCCTCACGTGGCTCCGTTATTTTTGTCTGCATCAGCTTTGCTGGACCCTGCTCTGATTAATGGACTGTGGTTCAGGTCTCTCTCCCCTGGCCCCCCTTCAGTCAATGGAAGGTTCTTACCGCGGGTGAACCGTAATTGCTTTCATTAATACCTATGACTTGATTGGGGTGAGGTAAGGTTAGCGGTGTAATTAAATCTGTTTTCTTTGGAAGTTCTGCCTTAGGAAGCGGGAGGTATAAAAATCAAATGATACACTCCAGCTCTTTTCGGGGTTCCGGGGAAGGTTTATAGACCTGTTTTTATA
>NW_015257419.1:0-463 GCF_001447785.1 Gekko japonicus
GTTCATTGACACTGGCAGACCTGCCTTCTCTGATGCTAAAAACTCATTAATCTGTCAGGCAGCTGATATACCTGATAAACTGTGCTTGAGTGCACCTGTTTCCAGGTGGTGGGGAGTCTGTAATGGGAAAGATATATATATTTGGTCATGCTGGAGTCTGAAAATGGCTTCCTATATTTGTACAACATCCTAGAGAGATGAAATAAAACTGCCATGGCAGGCTATCGAACACTGAGGCACTGTGCAAACATCCAATTTAATCAGTTCCTCTGGGACTTCATAGTCGCTGTTACATCATTCTGATCTGGTGAACCTGCTGAGCATTTTATGGGGAAATCAGCATGCTTCTTTCTTTCTGTTTTTAATGCAGTGTCTCACTCCTGCTCCTAATGGCAGCCATTGTAGCCCAAAAAAAGTATGACACGTGTTTGTATTTGTAGCAGAGATGGGACTATATAGATTT
>NW_015257420.1:0-463 GCF_001447785.1 Gekko japonicus
TATGCCATCCACAGCACTTATCGCCAGTACAGCAAGCTTCAGGAATGGGCCGCAGGTTTTATAAAGCATTAGATACTGTCGTATTTTTTAGAAATGGGCATGCAGGGGATATTAGGGATGGTTAACGGGGCATCTATGAGTTCACACATTATTATTACCCAATAAGCAATTTATAGCATATGTGGCTTCTAAACAAAAAGCCTCCTGTAATTCTCCCTCTAATGTTACTTTTATATCTTTGAGTAAACCACTTCTAACTTCATACTGAGCCATTTTTGCAAAAGCCCTTAAAGAACAGCCATTAAAGAAATTACCTATTTATGGCATACTATAGTTTTAATAACAATCCAGCTGGATTTTACAGGTGCTTGTAAAAAAACACACCAACCACATGTGGTTTGTTAAAAGGGGTGAGAAAGTATTCCCCTGCATGGCAGAAAACATAGCATAAGAACACAAGAAG
>NW_015257421.1:0-463 GCF_001447785.1 Gekko japonicus
CTAGATCCTAGTCTGACATTCTAACCATGACCCTACATTGACTCTCTTTAATATGTGAAGAGAAGTTTCCTATGGGTACAGCACAAAAAAGATGTTATCTCAACCCTTTGCCTGCTCAGTGGGTTTTCTAGGCACAGGGAAGTTTTAATGTAGATTGGTATTTAATACAGAATGATGAACCCAACTCATCCTCTTTTCTGTTGCATGTGCTGAGGAAGGTGTTTATTGCAATGGCTTGGAGAGGTTTCGGTTTTTATGATCTAAGAATATGATCAGGAATCAGTGAACTGTGCAGCCACCCTGAAGATGTGCAGCCATCCCCTCCTGGCTGGTGAAAGTAGCTTGTCTGACGGGCAGTCTGATGTCATTAGATCCATTCTCATCCTTGGAAGGGGGAGTGGTCCCATGCTCCCCTGAGGAAGCAGCTCCTGGGGAAACTGTCACTTGACCCATCTGATCTGAG
>NW_015257422.1:0-463 GCF_001447785.1 Gekko japonicus
TGAGGGGGGGTGGAAGCACCGGCCACTCCCCAACGGGAATTTTTGTATCCTGTCCCTCAAATTTGGGAAGCAACAAGGGGAAAACGGAGGGCTGCCAGTTCTACTCCGTGGCTCTGGTCCCCTCAACACTCACCCTTCGGTGTATTCCGCTTGCAAGAGGCCCAGATAGGCCTCCCATTTGTTACCCACAACTTTTCCACAGGTGAAGCAGCGGACGGGAATAATCATTGTGAGGCAGCGGAGAGAGAAATACCTGAGGGAGGAAGACAGAGACATGTCATTCAGGGTCCTTCCTAACTTCTTCCCCGCACCCTTCTAGTCTTTTAAGCCTCCCTCCCAAGGCCTAATTTAAACATGACTCCAGCAGAATGCTAACACCTGTAAGACTCTACATCGCCCAAGAATCTCACTTCACCTCACCTGAACACACCACCTATGTTGAAGTGAGACGCTGGGCCTGAGT
>NW_015257423.1:0-463 GCF_001447785.1 Gekko japonicus
ACTTGGGAAATTCCTGGAGATCTGGGGGGACTAAAGCTGGGAAGGGAGGAGCTTACAAAGAGGAGGGAACTCATCCAGGATATGATGCTATAGAGCCAACCCTCTGAAGCTGCCAGTTCCTCCAGGGGAACTCATAGTTGTAGTCGGGAGATCAGTTGTCATTCCAGGAACACTCCAGTCCCCACCTTGAGGTTGGTAACACACCTGACCTTCTTGTATAGCATATTTGTGCCTTGTACAAAGAAGAAGACTGTGATTGACAGGATCTCCCTTGTAGGGTTTTCTGTGGGTTTTTGTAAAGTGGTGTTGTTGTTTTTTAACCACCACCCTTCTGGTAGTTTTTTAGGAAGATTAATTAAGTTTGTGCCCACTGTCTAAATGAGAGGTCATTAGGGCTTATTTCTTTGGGCCTGAGATCTTCCCAGGATCTCATCTAAGGATGCCAGTTTGGTGTAGTGGTTAA
>NW_015257424.1:0-463 GCF_001447785.1 Gekko japonicus
TTTATAGATGGGGCTATAAGAAGAGTGCCTTTCCTGAATGGCATACAGCTTGGATATCTAGAATTTTCACGTAGCTGTATGATTTGTTGCTCTTCAGCATTTTTCTGAAGAATGTGACTGCGTTCAAATTTCCCAGTAAGCCATGGTTTATAAACTGGGGTCTGATCAAATGTTGAGGTACTTCATGATATCTGAATGTTGATAGTCCAACTAAGTGGGGGTTGTTGGTTGGCACCAAACCAGGGTTTCACGCTAGGGTTTGTAGCTGGAATGCTAACCCGTTTCTACTGGTTGCAGTTTGCTGTGATGTCTCAATCATGAGCTGCAGTTTGTTGGCCACAGACGCAGAGGTGTAGCAAAGATCTTCCCTGCTGGAAGGCAGGAGAGAGGCAAGAAGCAGGAATACTAGGGTTTCCATAGAAATCATGCTTTGTTATGCATAATTGTTACAGTAAGCTAAGTT
>NW_015257425.1:0-463 GCF_001447785.1 Gekko japonicus
TACAAAAAGCATGACAAATCAAAGTTTTGATTCAAACCATAGGGCATATATGATTGTAATTTCTAAATCCAGGCTGCCTCTTGGCATAATAACATATTTCATACATCATTCTGATTATATGGGAGTGGGACATATTTGCTAAATACAAAAAAGCATAAACCCTCCACTGTATGTCCCTTCTCTACAAACATGTGGTACCAATGGTGCCTGCTCTTGTTTCGAATACATGACTTGTGTTCCATAATATGTAACTTAACTGCACACATGCTTATGCACACATGTACAAGATGACTTGGTACACAAAATAACATAAACTACTCTTAGTATTACCTTGCAAAATCTGATCAATAAACAGTGTAAATTCTGTGGATGATTAAGTCTTTGTAATTCCAACGTCAAATGGCATATAAATCAATTCCCACATTTATGATGTCCATAATTACTAACCCTATCCACAAACTGC
>NW_015257426.1:0-463 GCF_001447785.1 Gekko japonicus
GGAAGAAGTCGATGAGAATGGCACTTGGCTGGAGTTGCTGTCGTGTTCCATGAACAGGGGGTCTTTGAACTGCATGCCCCATGGAAAGAGATAGTTTGATTCAATGGGTGAGTGAGTGTTTTGAACACACCCATTACAGGGTATACTTAGAAAATATGAGATACAGTGATTGAATTCTTTACTCACCTTCGTTTTATACAAAGGCTGTTTGGGAGCATTTACATTTTTCAAGAGACATCTTGAAATCATATTTAGCTCTGCAAAGTTTCTAGCAAGTCGTGGCTGCAAAAGTTTAGCAATTGACTTTGAAGACTGGGACAATTTATTTAGCCCATTCATGAGGACTGCTGCATGAATGGAAGAGAATACCTTGGCCACCACAGACCCAGACTCCTGCACCACAATCTCTCCTTGCTGGAAGAGAAGCAAACAGTAAGTAAAATGGTTAGGAAAGGTTTACAAC
>NW_015257427.1:0-463 GCF_001447785.1 Gekko japonicus
GTTTACTGCTGTCCATTGCAAGAACTTATTACTTTCTTCATCTCTAGGTCATCATCAGAGTTTCTGTCATGGGAACTAACACTACATCTTTAGTACTGTATTACGGTCTTGGCTTGGTGTTCCCACCTACAGTTATTTGTGTTGAGAAGCTTGGCTATCTTAAGCTTTCTACTTTGTGTTCTTGAGAAAGAAGGGAAAGTTGGTAGAAATACCACCCCTTCTATTACACAATCTTCTGATCTGATCAAGAAAGAGCTCATGCAAGAAGGGAAGGAAGTGATTTCCAAACAGTTTCCTTATCAGTGATGCATCTCATTCTGTTCCTGGGAACTCTCAGAAATAGCTTTTGAGGAAGCTCAGGAGGCTGGGCTAGGGGGGCAGAATGAGCTGTTCCATGAATTCCTTCAGTTCATGGCTCAAGGCATCCAACTCATTGTTCTTCCTTCCCTAGTTGCCTGGGTGC
>NW_015257428.1:0-463 GCF_001447785.1 Gekko japonicus
ACAGGGAGCCCACAGAAACAGAAAAAGGGGCCAACAGCTTTCAATTTCAAACATACCTACTGTTGCCTTGAATATAATCCTTATTCTGCTCTGCCCTTATTCTCTTATTTCCACCTTAGCTACAACCAGAGGTCCTAGATCTTTGTACTACAAAATTACCCATTTTACAACCAGAAAATACAGATCTGCAATCAGAATAAATTAGAATTTTTTTTATAAGGCTACTTAGGACAGGATTCAAAAGGTTTTATGTGGGTTTCAGGTTAAAGCCCCTTTCCTCACAGCAGTCCCTCACAGCATCCAAAAAAGCTTCGCACAGAAATCCTGGACCTTTCAAAGCACCGTACAGTGCAATACAAAGATAAACATCAGTTAATGCCCAAGCTGCAACAGAAGCATTTTAAGTACATGTACAGACTCTCTGGATTCTGGCCTGTATTTGCATACATTTTACATTAATCTA
>NW_015257429.1:0-463 GCF_001447785.1 Gekko japonicus
TTTTTCTCCCTCCCCCTTCTTAAACTGAGGCTGTCTCACCCCCTCCCAATCACTTGGAATTGCAAGAGACTAAAATCATTGGGACTGGTTCAAAGCCCTGGAGAAGAGGTGGGACTTTGGGGGATGATTGCCATAGCAAGCTGTCTAGTAAACTTGATGGCTGCAGTTATTTTTCTGTAAGAAGAAGAGATTACTGACAGGGGGTGTGCACTAGAAAAAAAATAATTGTACTTCTCTATGGGGATGTCAGGACGGACATAATTATTAGCAGTAAATATCAGGAGTATGGTTGTCATACTGGAAAGCCATTCTGGAACTATCAGAACAATACTCCCAATAATTAACAATAAAGATAAGTATGCCTTTCCTCAATCCCATGCAGAATTAAAATAGGGGAAGGAGAGAGAGCAAGGAAAGGCCTCCAGTTAATTGGCAGTGCATGGGCCCTTTAAAATTTAAATAG
>NW_015257430.1:0-463 GCF_001447785.1 Gekko japonicus
CTGCTTGGCTTCTGAGATCGGACAAGATCAGGATATCCTGGGTTATCTAGGTCAACCATTGCCCTGTAGTAGGCCAAAAGCCAGCCACACACACACAGGAACTGAGGGCACAGGGCAAACACTTCCTAAGTCCTCATCCTAAATTAAGAGGAGTGTTTTCCCATAAATACTCAGTTTTTCAAACAATGTTTCAAATAATTTTGAACGCTTCTTAGCTGCTGGTTGACAGTAATTCTCAACTACTCTTGAGAAATTCCCGCAGATTTTTTTTCTCCCTGAAGTGATAAACAAATTCTCAAAGGGAGGCCCAGCTGGAAAATAAATTCTCAGATTCCCTCATTTTTTAAAACATGTAGCCACACCTACCCTTCCCTTGGCTTCGTCTTGGGGATACGGTCTGAAGCATGAGTAGGGAATATATTTTTGCATACTATAAGCCCTCCCCCTCAAAAGTCAGGAATAA
>NW_015257431.1:0-463 GCF_001447785.1 Gekko japonicus
CATGAGAAAGGGACTGTGTGATACAACTTTCTAAAGCCATCATCACCTGGTTGCTAAGTACCTCTGATGCCACTGGCTTAACCCAAATGTACTTGCCAAAAATGGTTGAGAGCCTAAAGGCCAGGCTAGAGGATTCAAATTCAAGTAAGATTACATCTGCCACGATGGTGTGTAGGTGCTTGGGACATTAATTCTTATCCTGCTACAGGTGCATTCACCTTAGGGAGGCTGGGTGAATTGTATGGGAAAGCAGAATGGAAAACAACTGCAGTTCCCTGTGGTCTGCACTGCTTGTTTGAGAGATTTTCAGGTGCAGAAGCAGAATCCATCTGTAGTTCAAAGGTCTTTGCCACCTTAACCAGAACTCAATGGAGGAGTTAAAAGCCTATCAGTGTTGAGTTTACATTGGGGCTAAATATCTGAAAGTTCACATCGTCTCTCATCTTTGAAACTGAACTTGGAG
>NW_015257432.1:0-463 GCF_001447785.1 Gekko japonicus
TGGCTGTAGCCATGGTGATGCAGTTGAGAATATTTTACAACTTAATAAAGCAAAATGGGCTTCATCTCTGGCATTGTATTAGGGTCCAAACACTTTCTCAACAAGTACTGGGAGATTTGGGGATTGGTGCCTGGGGTGGGCAGAGCTTGGGGTGTGATATCGCTTCCGGTTGAAGCTGTAGGCCGCCTAGGAAATTCCCACAGTATCTCTATTGTCTTCTTCAGTTCCTGAGGCCAGGTAAATCCCTATCCTGAATGGATAAATGGGAGGCCCACATTGTACAAGCATTGTTATTTACAGTCTTTAATAGTAATAGTGACATTTGAGATTAATCAAAACTGAGGCTCCTGAATAGAGTTGATTTATCTGATATATACCTTGAGTGAAAATGTACTGACATGTATCTGGCAACTGGAACTGCTCATAGGAACGGCTTCAGAAACAGGCAGAAAGGTGTGTGTGA
>NW_015257433.1:0-463 GCF_001447785.1 Gekko japonicus
TTAATCAGAGGCAAAGAAAAGGGGAATGGCAACCTGGCTGCTCTGTGAGCTTGCGTTTCTAGGAAGGCTGCAAGGAGTGTGGGGGCTTAATCCAAATCCTGTCTCTGACAAAATCTGGGGCAAGGAATGTCAGCAGGGCTTTACCAGCACCTTGGCTTCTTCTGGAAATGTAGCTGCCGTTTGCCGAGGCCTGGCTCGAGTGCCGCTTAAACGTGTCCTCTTCCTTTCAGACAATCAACTCAAACCCAAACCTCGTCTGAAGCCTGTGGCAAACCGGAGGGCCATGTCTGTTCACGAAGAACAGCTCAGGGACCAAGCCAGTGCAGTGGAGCTGCACCGTAAGTAGAGACTGAGTGAGAAGAAGGGAAGATGTGGCCAAAGTGTAACTGAGGGTGCAACTGAGGCAGGTCTCCCAGGAACCAGGCCCGTCTGGCTGGGGATCCTGGAGGTTTTTTGACATCTT
>NW_015257434.1:0-463 GCF_001447785.1 Gekko japonicus
TAGCTCAGCTTGGAGGGAACACTGGTTAGACTCTTTTGATTACAGTAACAGGACAAAATAAATTGTAATTGAGTTGAAGTCTTTCTATTCTTTTCTGTTAACCTAATATGACTGAAAAGGTCGATGAGTCCCTGGGGGAGTAGCAACTAAGGGGTCGGTGCCCACACCAAAATGGCAGCAAGTCACAATTCCTAGCAGGTTACCCTGCCAAGCAATCAGGGATCCTGGCTGTTTCACAGTAAGGCTGGGCTCTGTGATGTTCTCAGAACGCATATCAGATCAATCCCACCTTGTAAACGCTAACATTCTTAATCCGAGGATGGGCGAAGATAGCAGTGACCTCCCACCTGGCTGACAGCTGGGCAGAAGCTGTGCCCCTGTAGAGCATCCATACCCTCCTCTTGGCCAATGCTCGGGTGGCTCAGCTGGTACTTCAAGCAACTGGGGAGGTGTGTTGTCTAAT
>NW_015257435.1:0-463 GCF_001447785.1 Gekko japonicus
CGGTTCTGTGCAAACCCAGATATTCACTGCGGCCATCGAATCTAGCTTATTCTCTCCATCCTGTTGAAAACGGCAACAACTCTCATCAGAAAGCGCAGGCATCTGCGTTAATACAATGACGACCAGGTGTTTTGTGGGATAAGTTTCGGCCTGTCCAGTCCAAGGGTGTGGATGAGATTCTTGGAAGTGTGATACTTCCCACCTGCTTGTACCACCCTTACCCTTCCAGGCTGCTTAAATCTGTCAGGTGGGGGGCTGGCAGACTGCGTCCGGGAGACACTAAATGGCTCCCCGAGTGAGAGAGTGGTTGTCCATTCCTTGAAGAAGTAAGTGGTGTGTCCATTCCTAGCAAAACCTACTCTGGACCCAGGTGTTTGGGGCTTTGGCTAGGAGCTCAACGTTCACAAAAGTTTCAAGGAAATGATATGCATGATTGTCAGAACCCACAGTTTACAACGAAGTA
>NW_015257436.1:0-463 GCF_001447785.1 Gekko japonicus
AGGGAACCTTTACCTTTACCTAGTGTGTACTGTGAAAAACTTCCTTTGCCCCCAAGATTTTGGAGAACCGCAGCTGCTAGTCACAATACTGTGCTAGCTGGACCAAAGATGTAACTCAGTATGGGACATGATCACATACATTCGATATGTACGTATAGAAAACGTCCAGTCAACGGGGAACGGATTGGTTCATGTGCTCAGAATCACCACCCTGTAACGCAGTTCGGATGTCCTTGGTCACACGCAGCTGTTCAAATAGCAGATGTTTACCTGCTCATGTTAATACACTTTATGAAACATTTCAGACATCGATGGTGCCACCGTATGTCTATTAGAACCAGTCTTTAACCACAACAAATAATGCCATTCAAACGACAGATGCAAAAGGCAACCCAGATCAGCCACAGTGGGAGGGCAGCAACTCCAGCTGATCCAGCTGAATTCACTGCCACAGGAAGTGGTG
>NW_015257437.1:0-463 GCF_001447785.1 Gekko japonicus
AGCTTTATTGGTTACAGCTGTAAGAAGCACTGTCACAGCATGGGTTCCTGGGATTCACAGCATTGGCTGGCCCAGTGCCAGTCGATGTACCCATTGCACCCAGCCAGCCGGCTTGAGTGGGAGACCATGGGATGGCAGTTTGCAGGATCCCACATGGACAACTGCCCCTAAGTGGTCTCCCCTGCCATCTGCTCATTAGGAGAATGGTGGTAGTCCCGGAGCTAGCCTGCTCCCATAAGCCCTCACTCCAAGACCCTTTAAGGGAATCCCCATATCTGGGAAATGGCACACAGGTTGATTTCCAGAAGCAGATCTGGCCTCATGCTGATACTGCCAAAAGTTGTTACTAATAATAAAGTGGTAAAGTTGCAATAAACAGAAACTACATGACTAACAACTATATCTCTGAGCAATTAAATCATTTTCCCAGCGTGCCCCTGGTCAGCTACCTACTATTCCCATC
>NW_015257438.1:0-463 GCF_001447785.1 Gekko japonicus
GTGCTCAGGCACAGCCACCCTTCGACACACCCCTGTCGAGAGGCACACATGTGATCTCACTTCCTTTTTGGAAGGAAGGGTCACATCAATCCTCCACATGTCTGTCTGGGTCCTGCACTACCGTCTGGCTTGAAAGAAGCTTGCCAACACCCTCTTCGCTAGGAACGGTACAGCTGGGATTTTACTCATTCGGATCCAATTTGAACCGCAACCAGTGTAAACGCCCCGAGTGCAAACAGAATGTGTCTCGTCGAATATGTGCCTGACAGAGATGACGCCCAGCCAGAATAGTTTGCCCACCAACCCAACGGGCATTTCTACGTGACAGCATTCCCACTTTCTGCCATTAGAGAACACGATATTTACTTCTCCCCGTTCCCTATTGCCAGTATAGTTCTGCTCTACTCTTCCATCCTTGAGCTCTTTTTAAAATTATTTTAATTTTTTTGAGATTTTTGTAAAT
>NW_015257439.1:0-463 GCF_001447785.1 Gekko japonicus
TATGTGTGCATTTTATTAGGATTTTCTTTCTTTTTTTAATAAAAAACCCAACCCTTTTGATTAAGCAACAGTCTGGCTATTAAGAACTCTCATAAAAGGAAAGATCCCTGTAGACATAGGTAGGATGATCCTCGCTACTACTCTGCCTCTTGCTGAGGCCTGCCAATTAGGTTATTTCCCCAGAAACTGAAGGCAGCAATTCAGCTTCTTAAAGCTGGTCGGAGTAACATGGGAGCACTTGGAATGTCACTGGAAATCTTGGAGGCTTATGCAGCTTGATAGACCCACATGGAGTATGTGATCTGAACTTGTGAACCTCTCCTACAGCTTGAATTTATCACGGGGAGTGTTAAATAATGCTTTCTCCATTATATTATACAAGTAATGGTGTGTTTGACCATCCAGTTTTGGTCCAGTTTATACAAACAAAAGATGGTAAAAGAGAGCCAGTTTGGTGCAGTGG
>NW_015257440.1:0-463 GCF_001447785.1 Gekko japonicus
CTTAATTTTCCTTCTGTCCCTCACGTGTGAATAGCTTCTGTGCAGTTCGCTTCAAGCTCTTCCACCCCAGTAGTCTAATTGTCTCTGTCTTTTTTATAAACAAGCGTCTTTTTTTCCCCCTTCTTTCTTTCCCTCTCTTGTTTACTTCCGGGTTTCACATTTACTTCTAACTCTCCCTATGCGTCATCAGCGTCTGCGTCAGTATCTGCGTCTTTCCGCTGCTCCTTTCAGCTCTCAGCCGTCTCTCCGCTCTGTGTTCCTCCTCCTGGTCTGTCTCCGCCTTCTTCTGTACGCCTCTGTCACGCCTCCCCCTCCGCGCCGATCTGTGACGTCACCTCGTCTCCGCGTCTCCTCGTCGCAGCCGGGATTGGGAAGAACGCCTCGTCACCCAGGAACTCTCTCCACCTTTGTTTTAAAGGGACCGGCTCACTCTACAAACTGGAGATAAATAAATAGGTTATGT
>NW_015257441.1:0-463 GCF_001447785.1 Gekko japonicus
GCGTTCCTGCCCAAAAAGAGCCCTGGCAGACCCCAGTCTGACACATCAACACAGAGTTATATTCCATTAAATGACCAGCTCCCACCTCTGCAACTCTTGCCCTGGACAGCCTCCTATCCCACACATGTATTTGCTCCAGTTGCCTGATCCAGCTGGTGGCCTGAGAATACACTTGAGCCTCTAAGAAGTGGTTAGAAATAAAACCAAAATTGCTTGTTAGAAAGGAGAATTCCACTAGAAGGGCCTTGTCCTATTTCAGAGCAGCCTGATGGGACTATGCCACCTCAAAGGTGTCGAACTTGACTCTTTTTTTGCCATGGTTATTGCTGTCCTCTGGCTCTTTATGCCTATTGGCTTCTGGTATTCTGGTTGGGGGGAGGGCATCTAGGAGCATGTGAGTGTGGGGGTGAGAGAGCTGCTTTGCAAAAAGCCCAGAGCTTGTAACTGCGTTAAGCGGGGCCTC
>NW_015257442.1:0-463 GCF_001447785.1 Gekko japonicus
ATAAGTGTGGATGGGTGCTCCATTTCTACTGACTGGATTTGTAGATCCTCAGTAGAAGGCTACTGAGGCATCCCTCATCTGCCATCATCTGTATGGGCAAAGTGGCAGGATTGGGAAGCCCTCTGAGTGGGACAGGAAGGAAGATAAGAGCCAATGAAGGACAGGTCTGATAGAATGGAAGCCTTGAATATTTTCTTACAAGGAAATAATTTCTGTCTCACAAAAGGTGTGAAGTCCAAATGTAGGTAGGTGTCCTTTTTCTCATCATTTGCAGTATGTAAAGGAATAAAGCCGTGTATTTTGTTATATGGCTACTTTTATTCTTTGAACTGAAATAGACTACTTTCTTCCAGCTCTGTTCCCCTTTACAATTTTCTCAATGAATAGGAAGTAATTAGAGACTTCTACAGGCCTCTCAAAAACTGTGCACAAATGACAGTTTTGGCTATGAGATGGTTATTCT
>NW_015257443.1:0-463 GCF_001447785.1 Gekko japonicus
AGACCAGAAGTCCTTTGGTCCAGGAGATGTATTCAGCCCTTGGTAGTTCAGAATCGTGAAAGAAAGAAGATGGGAGAAGCAACTTGCTCCACAACTCTCTTGGGAATTTGTAAACTTCATATAAACTTATCTGGAAATGAAACTATGGTCTTCTCCTGGGCATCTACTCTTTTCTGCTGGGTCTCTAAGCACCTTTGATTGTCTGCCCTTTGTATAATGCAGAGGGGGCTTATAAAGCCAAGAAGACTTCACATACTGCAGTGATACAAAAGACTCCTGGATGTTGTGGTACACTTTCTTGGGCAACACCCTCCTCAGCTGCAGAGTTCTTTGCTTCTGGGTGGGACTTGTTTTACTTCCCGCTTCTTTTTGGCCTGAGTGTGGAATGAAATACAACATCTATCTTGGAAGATGTTAGAGTGCTGGAAAACCAAAGGAGAGGGGATGAGGGTTTTATTTATTT
>NW_015257444.1:0-463 GCF_001447785.1 Gekko japonicus
CCACATGGCCACACACTGTGCAAACATATTGATGGCTGACTTAGAGATGTCTTTCTTCATCTACTTTCTTATAACTGAGGGAAATGTCATTGGTAACTCCCATTTGAGCGTATGGGAAGAAATCTCCCTAGACATTCCACCAGGATCTGGGTTCTTAGTTTCTTTCAAATTCATGATCATACTTTCTCACCTACTCACAGATCCTTAACAACAGGACATGATTCTTTGCTCTTATAGCCAGTGTTAAAATCCAAGACAGTAGCTCCCAGAGGGACTATGGAGAGGAAGGGCACTTTCTTACACTAGGCTATTTTGGTGTAGCTTCCAATTGGAAAGTGGGACATAGTCAAACAGAAACATGTAATACAATGCAATTGAGCAAAATGTGATGTCAACCAAACTCACACGGGGCATGTATTTTCTAAATCACTTATGAGGTTGTTGTTGTTCAGTTGCACAGTTG
>NW_015257445.1:0-463 GCF_001447785.1 Gekko japonicus
GGCTTCTCTTATGTTCTTATTCTTAGCTATTACTATTCCACTGCTGCTTGGAGGAATTGTTAACTTTCCCACCAGAACATTTGTTTCTTTAATGATTTACACTTTAGAAACACAAAGTCTGGACACTGCTGATATTATTCCTGACATCTGGCAGCTGCGGTGCGTAAGGCTGGCTTCTGTCTGTCTGTCATATGCTCCATCTCCCAGGTTGGAAGTTACATCAGCGTTGCTCTTTCCCAAACATGGTGCAAACTAGCAGCCTCCCTGGGGAAACGATTCGTGCAGCGCTCTACCCCGAGCCATTTTCATTCCACGGAGCTGAGTCCAGGCCATTAGGCTAGAGTGGCCCTCCAGTTGACCTCATCAGGACTGGCACAGACAAGACCTATTCCGTTGCTTTACTGCGGTTAAAGAATCCAGGGCGGACCACAAGATTCAGTAAACAATCAGCGATTACACAGTA
>NW_015257446.1:0-463 GCF_001447785.1 Gekko japonicus
GAGAGAGAGAGAGAGAGAGCGCTTCCTTTGTCATCTCTGGTTGTCATGAGAAGCTGGAAATGTTAATATTGACGAGGGCCTCCCTTTCTTCCCTGGGTGACACTTGTGATCCCTCCTGACATGTTTTGTGATGTCTTTCTTGGGTGAGAAGTGCAAAGCGACCGGCTTTTGCGTATAGATCAGGTGGTCCATCTTGAATTACCACCTGGAGCCTCTTGGGACGTCCCGGTTGATGAGATAAGGAAATAAAGGGAGAGCACTTGGGGGAATTTTTAGACCTTCTCGCTGACAGGACCAGCTTTCCTTCAGCTTGTGAGTGAAGGCAGGAGCTCTTGGGTGTGAAACATGGTTGTCATCTGCATTTTGAGCTAGTAGAGCAGGGGTCCCCAAAACCTCTGATCCCGGGGGGCACCTTTGGAATCCTGTCACGAGGTGGTGAGCGTAACTACCAAATGGTTGCCAC
>NW_015257447.1:0-463 GCF_001447785.1 Gekko japonicus
GCTGGGGAGGGGAATATGCGGTAGGTGGATACTCAGCGTGTAGTTGGGGCCGTGACAATCCTTGATTGATTCAGTTATAGGACCTGATGGATGACAGGTAAGAGCATGAAGCTGAGCTTTTGCTGTCAAGACCTGCAAATTAGCCTGAGCCTGCAGCAATAATCCCCCTGGAATCTGGTGTTAAGTACAAGAGTTTGACTTTTAGGTTTTCGAGCCTGAAACAGGAGTGATACACAGGCAGCACAGCTGCTGATACAGCCACCCCTCTATTGTTGAAATCTTCCCTCAGATTAGGCAAATCGCCAGAATCAGTTAATATCACTTCAAAGTACATTTCTGCCCAGAAAGAAGGAATTTGGCACAGGGAGTCTCTTCGAAGCCTTTTGTTATTCCACGTTGAGAACAAATCTATATACTATATATACTATATACAGACTATTAGCCACCTGTGGCCCCCATCTGC
>NW_015257448.1:0-463 GCF_001447785.1 Gekko japonicus
AAGTGCATTATCAGGCTGATGGTAAGTTACGAGAGTTGTTGCAGTGATTCTTCAGATTGTGTGCTGTTATGCATTTATGAGACTGCACTGTCTCACCCACTCCCTTGTTGTCCTTGCTCTGTCTCTGTCACAGCTGTCTTCCCTTCCAGATTAAATTGCATAGAGACAGGGGAGGATAACCAACTCCAAAGTGGTGATGGACCAGCACTGAAGGTCCAGAATCACCACCCAAATCTCCACCCTTACATCAACTAACTGATTTTCTTGGTTTCTTGAAAACCTTTTTCTTTCAGAGTTAAAAGCTATGTTTCCGGCATTTTAAAGGAAACTACCAGAGATCAGCACACTGGTCAAAAGTTACATGGTCCTCAAATACTCCTTAAAATATGGCATAAAACAAAAGGTACATAAACAATCAATACAGCAGATGAACCACAAACCAAAAACAAAAAGGAGGGGGGGG
>NW_015257449.1:0-463 GCF_001447785.1 Gekko japonicus
AACCACTACACCAAACTGACTCTCTAATATTATGGAAGGGGGTGAAACTATTGGAAGGGGGCTCTTTGACAATGGAAGCCCCAAGTCTCCTTGAGCACATGGAACTCATTGCACCATTCTTTGGAAGACGGCTTATATCCATTACTCCTGGTATGGCTCCAAAGCATTATCAGGGGCTGATTTAGTTAGATGGGCACAGGAATCGCTGGCGGCCGATATATTAATCATGTGTTTTTCTTACAAGCTCTTAACGTTTTGGGCAGCTGCCATTAGACTAGGACAACCATTTCATGTACCCTACTCTTTCTCATGTTACCGCCGATGAGCTAACCATAACTCATTTCCTGTGTAAATATAACCGGCTGATTAAGATGATAATTAGCCACATGTCTGCCATCGATACCCGAGCTGTTCCCTCCTCTGCTCGTCCTATTTGGTAGACAGACACTTCCTAAATTGCCTC
>NW_015257450.1:0-463 GCF_001447785.1 Gekko japonicus
TTTACCATGTGAATTTTTCTGCTAAGTACAATTAGAATGAACAAGGAGTGGAAAAGACATGCTTGTGTTCTGTAGAAGATTAGATCCAACCAGCTTTTCTGGTGGTGAACCAGGGTGGAGGGGGTCCCTTTTGACCATCCCAAAAGGCTATGATGAGGATCAGTTCATGGGACCTGCATGGATAAAAGCCACACAGGAGGAGGGCTGCAGTGAGGAGATTATTTAAGTTAAGGTGAGTGAAAAAGTTGACTGGATCCATCCCTTTGATTCCCATGCTATAGCACATATCATTTTTGAACCTTCTTGGCCATCCAAAGTTGTTTTTATTTGTTCTGTCATCATGTCTTTAATTATTTTGTTCTTAGTTGTTTTAGAGAGCAATCTAATCAGAAATAAGCCCCATTGCATGTAATGGGACTTACTTCACGGAAAGTGTTCTTAGGATTGAAGCCTAAGTCCAGAG
>NW_015257451.1:0-463 GCF_001447785.1 Gekko japonicus
GTCTCCCTGTCTCCTTTGCACATCATTTGCTGCCACTTGGAGGTAAGGGACAGGGAAATATTGACTCACATGTTTCTGTTGGGGGGAGAAGGGGAATGATAACTGTGATGATGTGAGTTCCCATAACTACCAGGGAAAAAAAGGAAAACTCAAGATGGGGTTGATGCCAAAAATGGCAAAACCATTGTGAACTTTACCCTTGCAGGGTGTAGTTATGGGAATACATGATATGAATCATCGTGTTGTACATTTCCATTTCTCCAAGCAGCAGCCAAAAATGTGGAACGGGCATAGGAAGATGGGATTGCTGTCATCTACCTCAGATGGCTTCTATGCAACAATCTTGTCTGTACTTTCAACAATACTACAGGAACGTGTGCTCAAAATGTATTAATTAATGTATTAACTCTTTCAGGAGTTTCTTACCAAATACTTTAGTCTCTGAGAAGCAAGAAAATAATGG
>NW_015257452.1:0-463 GCF_001447785.1 Gekko japonicus
CCAGAGTTTTGGAAGAGCAAGTAATAGCATGGCAAACAGAGTTTATTTGCTATTTTGAAATGGCACAGATTTCAGACAAAGCTCCCGAAAGGGTAGGATGAACATCATCCGGTACCGAGTCCAGGATTGGACGAACAGCTGAGGCCATGTTAAAAGTGTAGGCTGCCAGGTAGGAAAGATAGGTGTCGATCCGTGTGTTCATAGAAGCCACCATATAGATCCTTTTAGCAAGAGTGTCCACCTTACAACCTTCTCTATCAGGTGGAACAGACTGGATGGACGATCATGGAGTTGGGTGCAGAGTGATGAAACAGAAATTTAACCGAAGACTCTTGAATCTTGTAGAGTGCTTCGTACTTCTTAGACAATGGTGGAACCAATGCAGGGCGATCCCAGGACTCCTTGAGTACCAAGAGGTGCACAGGAAGAAACGGAAGGATAGTAGAAGGAGGCAGGTCAGCTT
>NW_015257453.1:0-463 GCF_001447785.1 Gekko japonicus
GGGTTTAGCCAATAAGAGAGGTTAGTAGAATTTCTCAGTTTCCAGTCAAAAGAACTTTCTAGTCTGTCAGAGGATGAGGAAAATAAAAGGTTTAATGCCAACATGGCCCAGAAGAGATGTCGCTATTTTTACTGGTGAAGTACAATGCCACAAGAGCTGAAGAAATAAGCAGAATACAAATTAGGCTAAACAAGGGTTGCTTTGGAGCATAGGAAGGAGAAACAGCATTCCAAAGAGATAAAGGGAATCGATAATTTGGCCTTTTATATGTTCAGGCATGCAAACTCTCTTCACAGTTCGGTTCCATAACTGAACCCTGCCTAAAGGTCTTCGTTAGATCGCCATAGGTTGCTGTTTCCACCAGTTCTTGTCCTGAGTCTCACTTCACCATAGCCTGGCTAATGTGGAAGGATTAATCATACCTGACTGTCCTCTAACTCAGTGGGTGGAGTGTTTAGGTGAA
>NW_015257454.1:0-463 GCF_001447785.1 Gekko japonicus
GGAAGGCCCTTGGAAGGGAAGTGCAGTTGACCTTCCGTTGAATTTTTGCCAGTAAACAGTTGAAATGTTGGTTGCAGCACGGAGCGGATCCGACGAAGAAGAACCGAGATGGCAACACCCCTCTCGACTTGGTGAAAGAGGGGGACACCGATATTCAGGATCTCCTGCGAGGCGACGCCGCCCTGCTGGATGCTGCCAAAAAGGGCTGCCTGGCCCGAGTTCAAAAGCTGTGCTTGCCAGAAAACATCAACTGCCGAGACACCCAGGGACGCAATTCCACCCCACTACATCTTGCAGGTACCTGAGTCCTCAAGGCTTTTTATTTCAACATGGGCATTACCTATTCACAGGGGGTTGTCTCAGAACAGTCCAAGCTAGTGACAGAATTGTGAAACGAGTACAGCAGGAAGGGAGATCTACAGAGGGAGACCTGTATTTTTAGCAGGGCTATTTTTGGGCAGGA
>NW_015257455.1:0-463 GCF_001447785.1 Gekko japonicus
TACCTGTGAAGCCTGAAGATGGAGGATTGTGGCGTTGTGAAGGCTTTTGAAGGTAGCTGCGGAGTTGAGATGAGCTCAGCATCCTTTGGCGGTGGCGAGAGTGGCTGGGAGCGGCAGGCGGCCTGCTGAGGCAGCGATTAGTGGCGGTTTCCAGTGATGGCTGCTGGGTGGAGTGGTGAAAGGCTGTGGTCTTAGGTCGTAGCCAGCTGCAGCGGTTCGGGCATTTCCCCCTCCCCTGGCAGTGTTTTCACAGCAGCTTGCTCTTGGGGGCTGTGCCTGTGTCTGGCGGCTGCGGAGCAGTCTTCATTGGCCTGATTCAGGGGCCGCTTCAGCTAGTATATGCATATATATACACACACACAAACATGCACGTGCACACACACACACAAAAATATATATATCCATAAACTCATTGTATGGTTCTGTTGGGGGTGGGGGAAACCTTGTTTGGGCCCTAGGTGGT
>NW_015257456.1:0-463 GCF_001447785.1 Gekko japonicus
TTGACATCCAGTCAGCCAGTTTGCTGTGGGTGGACGTTGCCTTCCACAGATTGCCTGATGGTAGTTTTCACATTTGAAGTCTGATTAAGTGTCCGGAAAACCTACAGCCAAAATTTATTTAGTGTTCAAGGAAAGTCTGTCTCTCGTGCTTTTCCTTTTTTTTTGTTTATTCTTTTTCGGTTGCTGTTGGGAAACGACTTTCTAGACTGCAGTGACTCCCCCCCCCCCCCAATTTTGTTTCTTTGTTTTAAATAATCTGGCTAAATGAAGCGGATGTTGTCTAAAATGTAGCAGCTGGTACATAAAGTGATACAATCTGCAATTAATTTCTTCTTAACTGATGCATCAGAGTTAAGGCTACATGGTGCTGAGAGTTCATATGTGCCCTCTTTATTCCTCCCGTCTTGGCGGTGTATCATAGAATCACAGAAGACGGAGGAGGAGGATTTATACCCCGCCCTTC
>NW_015257457.1:0-463 GCF_001447785.1 Gekko japonicus
CTGATTGTGTCATTTGAGCCATCTGTACTGTAGGTTGGCTGTCCATGATTTAAATTACCTCTATGCTGCATTCACACCAGTGCTCTTAGTGAGTCATAACGGAAGAGGCCCATTTGTGAGCATATACAAAATATTGCAGGGCACCCCACCATTTAATAAAAGTAGCATTCACTGATAAAAGACCGTCTGTTGAAGAGCCTGGTCCCCCAGCATGACACAAGAAAGAATTTCCACAGATGGCTGAGAGCTGTGCTGCTTCCCCCAATTTCTGTCTCATGACTACAACTCCTGAGATGCCCGAGGATAGCTATGTGAATAATTACATATCTTTTTAGGGTCGTTATTGGAACAGTTTTTACCGGTTTCCTTCTCTTTTTCAGTTTGGTGCAATGATATTCATTTGTGTCAGTGCTTGCATGCCATGGTTATCTGCCACCTAATAAAACAAAGCCTAATGCCTCTT
>NW_015257458.1:0-463 GCF_001447785.1 Gekko japonicus
TTGGTGTCTCTAGCTTGCACAGGGTCCATCGTAAACACTCCTGAACCTCCTGAACCTGCCGTTGTCATAAATGATGCCAAAGTTGCAGGGGACTTCCCCCGGATGCTCTTTTACATGCCCCACAATTGCTTTGATGTTCGGTAAGCATTTAGATTGAGTGGAGACAGTCTGCACATGGAGGTTGGCACCCTAAGACTCACCAAGATGACTGATCATCAGTTTTGCATGTTAATCTATCAGGAGAGATCTTCGGGAAATGCCTTTAGAGGGAAAAAAGTGGCTAGCCAGGCCTTTGGTGTCACGGCTCCTACTGAGTGTGAGCAAGCGGCTCCTGCTGAGTGTGAGCAAGCGGTCCCTATCACGACCCCCTCGTAGTAGGGTCTCTCTACCTGCACCTTTTCCCTTGGCTGCCTTAGAGACTCAGGCTATATATTACTCTCTTGGGGGTCAGTTCAACCAGCAC
>NW_015257459.1:0-463 GCF_001447785.1 Gekko japonicus
GAAGCTAATTGGTGACCAGGAGAATTATACTTACTATGTAGGAACACTGCCATCTGTTTTGTTCCCACCTCTAGCACCAGTAAGAACACCCAAATGGAGGGGGGGCAACTGTTTACATATGTCATAAATTTGAGCCAAAGCTAAGATTTATAAACTGTTTGATAGGACACACTGGTGTGAATTGAGTCACATTGTTCCTTTGATGGAACAACATTTCCATTTGCAGAAGATAGGGCAGCAATTTCCTCCAGTTCCCCCCCTCCACAGCAGGCTACTATGCTGTTCCTGAGAATTCATTGAACCCACCCCCTGAAACAAAATTTCAGAGGCCACATGGGTCACAACAGGAGAAGGACAGGGGAAAGCCCTGTTTTGCAAAGTCCACAAATAGTTTCATTATTGAGCATATCTTGATGTAGTGTAACCAGTTTGGTTTAGTGGTCAGGAGTGCAGAGTCTAATCT
>NW_015257460.1:0-463 GCF_001447785.1 Gekko japonicus
TTGCATCATGGGAAAGCATCTGCAATGTTCCCATGGACTGAGCCACATGTTCTTGGATGATAGCTAATAATGGACCTTCCATTTTCAGAGTCCATCCTCTTCTGGGTAGCAGATGCGGAGGATGAACAATAGGGGATGGCCATCACTGTCATACCCTCGGTGTGAACTTCCAAGAGGCATCTGGCTCACGGCTGTTCTGAACAGAGTGCTGAACTAGATAAACATTCAGAGAGGAAATTCTAAACTTTTTAAAAGGTTTTTGGCTCAGATATCACTTTTTCTCATATGATAAATACTGGACAGTGCTCTCCACTTTGTCACCAGCAAGATTTTAATAATTAACTGCAGTGTACTTCACCAGTAGTCTTGAAAACACCTGTTCATTTTTATGTATATATAGGATGGATTGCAATTTTTTTTCCAATTTAGGATAATTTTATTTATTACTATGCCCACATTTGTC
>NW_015257461.1:0-463 GCF_001447785.1 Gekko japonicus
TAATTATACCTGTACTTCAAGTGGAGAAATATCTAAGTTACACAGGGGCTCCCAGAAATTCTAAAATGGAAAGCAAGGTTGAATCAAAATAATGTTTAAAAATGAAAGGGGGAGGGGCAGTGACCCAGCAAATATTTATGCTCTCTGTTTACTAATAATATATATTTTAAAAAATGCTGCCCAGTTGAATGCTCATGAATTGGAACATGTAAGCCATGCTTTTGACACCAAATATACGGCCGGACCTATGCCTACTTTGTGATTCCCCCCAAAATGTGTGGATTGTGGTACAGGGTACAGAATTCGATGTTCTGGCAATCTCCATTCTTATTTTAAACTGTGTTTAATTAGCAGCAGGCAAAAATCTCCAGGCTCAGTTTGGAATGGGCTGACCTAAAATCAACTAAGTTGGGGTTGAATTGGGGGCTTCCACACTCCAGTGGCTTTATGAATTCCCGTTGGC
>NW_015257462.1:0-463 GCF_001447785.1 Gekko japonicus
GCTGGGGCCTACAGTGGCTGGGCCTGCTGTAGCTCTGGTGCTAGGGGTAGGGTCGGCCCACCCCTTCGCTTCTAGTTGCTCACTTAGGAGGCAACGAGTTAGGCCCGATCAAGGGCAAGACATTACCCCTTCAGGCCCGGGCTGATTCCAGTTTGTTGCAAGCAGTGGCCAGAGACCTTGCTGATCTGGGTGGCTATGATACCCTGCCAGGTTGGCAGGGGTTTGGGAATCTGCGACTCGCTGCAAGTCGAATAGAGAGCTGCAGCAAGTTCTGAGGGTGATTTTGGTGGATTTTTGCCACACCTGAGCATTTATGCTGGGCAGGACAAGCCTACCAACAGGATGGTATGCCCCAGTTGGAGTTGGGCATGGACATCTTTCTGGATGCCTTACGGCAAGGGCTTTGGGGGGGCTTTGGGCCTCCCGGTGGGGCATGGAGGCCTAAGTAGAGGCTTGGCCTCAG
>NW_015257463.1:0-463 GCF_001447785.1 Gekko japonicus
CTGCAGAACAGACTCCATTTTAAAGTTGTCATAGCAACGCTACCCCGACAATTCTCTCTGGAGGGTTTCTCCTCTTTCCTGTGGGAGGGAATGTGGTCATTAATCACAATCTGGAGCTCAGTTTGGGTCAATATGGAGAGAAACGTTTGAAGCTTCTCATCTGGTGGTACTTGAAAAAAATAATAATAACGTGGCTATTTAATTGGCAGGAATCTTTGAATTGATCAGACAATTGTAAACATCTCTGGAGGAGCGGGTTTCCTCGAGTTCTCCGGGCTTTACATAACGGAGGCGTGAAGTGTAAGGGATTTAATTCGAATGGCTCGTCAGATTAAAAGCCTCGGGCAATTAATTGACTTTTCAACCCAGACAAAAAAGAAATTATCCAGCTTCAGTGTGATTACTTTCCCAGCCCATGATGTGAAAAGGCTGAGGCAGCCCAAAAGTGTCTGAGTGGAGAAAA
>NW_015257464.1:0-463 GCF_001447785.1 Gekko japonicus
TAACATAGCAAAGAGTAACACATATATCTCCTCCCAACAAGGCTATAATGCTATTAACAGGAGCTTGTAACCCAACGTCATCCATGTTTAGCCTGTGGGTGCCACGAGGGATGCGAAAGATGCACACAATACTGTCAATGAGAATTGATGGATTTTGTACGATGGACTTGAAAACACAGCTAGATGAACATTTCTATCCACATCAGTGGTATGCATAGCAAGTCTGCTTCCACACATGGGTTTCATGTGCTGGATTGAGGCAATAGGCTTGATTGGAGGCAGGATTTTGTGTTATTTTCCCTTCTTCTGCTTAAAAAAATGTTCTTATAACATGTGGAGTCTTTTTTGTGATTAGATCATTTTTGCGGTCAGAATGGCAGACACAGGTCATTGTGGGAACATCTGTCTCTGATCACATTCGTTTTTATAATATGACTGTTCAGAATACCAAGCACCAAATTAT
>NW_015257465.1:0-463 GCF_001447785.1 Gekko japonicus
CTCTGGCTTCCTGGTCCTCCCAGAAGCCTCAAACCACCACCACCACCCTGACCAGGTGCCGGATTGACTGCCCATGCTGCACCAGGGCCAAACGCTGCAGCTCCCCGCTGCTGCAATAGAGCTGGAAGGGGAATACTTCCTCTTCTCTTGCTCCCATCCTCACAGCTACAAAATTGACCCCAAGTTATGTCTGGGGGCCATTGCTTTTATTCCTATTATTTTTTAAAAAATTACACAATGAATCAAGATTTTCCAGTTGTTCCCTCCCCCCATTCATTTTGGAATGAATGCACATCTCTGCTTCTCATATACCCAAGTGCAAAGCCACCATAATTATTAAAGGCTCTGACTTTACCTCCACTGCAGAGCATGGCAGATGATATAATGACATTGGAAAAGAGGCTGTTGGAAGGGCTACTTCCTACACACATGCACCCCTAAAGTATAAGTTAAGAACATAAGA
>NW_015257466.1:0-463 GCF_001447785.1 Gekko japonicus
ATGTTCAGAGGCAGTGTACCTCTGAATAGCAGTTCCTGGGGGTGAGCAGCAAGAGAGCCTGTTCCCTTCATGTCCTGCATACGTGCTTCTCAAAGGCAACTGGTTGGCTGTGGAAACAGGATGCTAAACTAGATGAACTCTTAGTCTGATCCAGCAGGGTTGTTCTTACGGTTTTTAAGTGTGGGATTTCTCAAAACAATCCATGCTGAAGGCACAAAGGATCTCAACCCAATCTAGTGGATCTATTTGGGCCAACTGCCTATGCTTTCAATATTCTGGCATGAAGGAGAATGGCTGCTGTGGTTCTGTCAACCTGCATGCATTCTTCTTTCAACTATCTAATTTTAGACTACAATTCTTCAGTTCGGGGCCTACCAAAATAAAATAAACTGATTTCTAAAGCAGTATTTATAGCTAAATATACAGAATAAACCCTAGAAGTCTGAGGAAACGCCGAAGACTG
>NW_015257467.1:0-463 GCF_001447785.1 Gekko japonicus
TGTGTGTGACCACAGCCCATGAAGTCTATTTAACACTGAAGCTTATTGGGCTGGATCTTGCAGCTCTGATCTGCTAGTGGTGGAACATTTCTTTGGTGCAAGGAGCTGTCCCCTGGCACAAGGGGAATGCTCTTGTATCAGTACCACCCAACAGCCATATATGTTCTTCTCGGTTCTTTTGGTGTCAGTCAGGAGGTAAGGAGATTGTAATCAATGTTACTTCCCAGTTAACCAAAAAGAAACCCAGGTCAGAAACATTAATTCACTTAAGAAGACAGATACAGTGAAGATACAACATCAAAAACATCAGTCCAGGTCAACCAGACATGTGTGTGTTGTATGGTTGTATATCTATGTGCAGGTAGCAGATTGGTATCCTGAAATTAGCTACTATAAAATGTACACATGTTGTATGCTGACAGATTCCATCCAAAGTGGGATCCTAGCTCAGGTCTGTAGCACT
>NW_015257468.1:0-463 GCF_001447785.1 Gekko japonicus
ATCCTCCTCCTCCTCTTCCTCCTCCTCTTAAAAAGTATTGCTTGCTGAAATCCCATGCTGAATCAAGCTTGTTCTGAAATTAGGCACAGATCCAGGCCGTAGCGGAATGGTGGAATCATTTCCTGGTGTCGTTTCCTGTCTTTCCTCTCTTTTGCTGTTAAACTTTATCGTTAATAGAAATGAAACTCGGATTCTGTTACACAAGAGTTGGTTAAGACAAGGATCTGGAGAGAGCTAATCCTTCTCTGAATAGTCATCGATTTTGCGTGCCGTGTGTTTTGTCTTCCCGTGGACCGGTGCCACGCGATCCCAGCAGGGTCCCGTCCTCCGAGGTGCTTAAGAAGGATTGTGTTTTTGCCTCGCCAATCAAACCGGGCTTAAATGTTTTAACTTTGTAGCAACAGAAGTGATTTAAACAATGGCTGCTAATCACAGCAGAGATGCGCTGCATATTTAATGGGTG
>NW_015257469.1:0-463 GCF_001447785.1 Gekko japonicus
ACCATCGGAGGGAAAACCATAGAGTCTAATCCCTTTTTAACCATAGAGTCTAACCTGTCTCATCCCTTTTTAAAAGTTTCCATAGTCTGGAGATCAAGTTATAATTCTGGGAGATTCCCCAGTCCCCACCTGGTAATTGTAAACCTATAGATCAGGATCTAAGGAACTGCACCACTAGTTGCATACTTCCTAGCAAGCTTTCTATCCAGACTTTTTGAATAGCAGGTGCCTATGCCCTGCAACCAAACGCAGAAGGTACGCTGCATGGTGAATGGTAAATTCTGAAAAGAATAAAAGGGCAAGAAACCCCATGTCAACACGCACACGAAATATTCCACTAAATTGCAGCCATCCCAGTAATTTTTCTGTAGCATTTTCTCTAACTGCATAAAAGGTCACACACACACACATTGTTGCCTCAGTCTTTATAGCAGTTCTCAGGGGTCATTCCCTGCAGGAGCGC
>NW_015257470.1:0-463 GCF_001447785.1 Gekko japonicus
GCTTGAGTACTTGCAGATGCAGACAGAATCCAGTGTCAGGAGACACACTGGCCTGAAAGCCTGTGCCACCCACGGACATAAGGTCTTTCTGTAAAGCTGAGGGTAGGGAAGTCCTCCTATCTGTAGTATCCCATTATGCAGAGATTTGATCTGTACTCGGGGCCATGTTCAGAATTAGATGCCAAGATTGTTCACAGGAATCTCCTAATAAATCCCAGAAGATCAAAGTTTAGTTAGAAAGCACAAGACCCTACATAGAAGAGGTATGCAAACAACTTCAAGTGAGCTGGTTCATGACAGAGCATACCCAGAAGATCTGAAGAACTGAGGAAGTTCTTGTGGGTGCTGATATTGCTACAGGCACATGAGGCCCAGGCTGTCCATAATGTACATATTGAATTGTCTTGGTACTTTATAGTGATCCTGTGTAGGTGAGCCAATTCTTCTTCTTCTTCTTCTTCTT
>NW_015257471.1:0-462 GCF_001447785.1 Gekko japonicus
CCTGGACATGTCTGGACTTGTCGGGACTTCTCAGGACTTGATACACTACACAGGCACAATGCTGTGTGGCACTAACATAGGCACTAAGTGGCTGATCTACCATTAAGGTATGTTACCTGTTGAGCACATGTCACTGTCCCTCCCTTACCACTAATCACCCTGAGGAACAGAATCAAAACTATAGTTTGGGAAACTGGAAACTGGAAGCAGAGTTCCGGCACAGACATTGCTGCACAGCCCGTTAACACTGCCAGAAATGTCTAGTCAGTCGGGGTCCAAAAGCCGTAGGAAATGAGATTCAGATTAGTCACCCTTTGGGATTAACAAAAGGGGGGCAACGCTTGGCTCCGATTTTGATTAGCTGTTATCCAAATGCATGTCTTTCAGTTTGAAGAACTTGATTAGAATCCCTATCCTAAACCAAGCAACTATTTTTATTTATTTATTTTATCGGATTTATAT
>NW_015257472.1:0-462 GCF_001447785.1 Gekko japonicus
AGGGTATGGTCACAATCTCTTGCTGTGCTGCTGGCTGGGTGGGTATGGCTGCAGTGGAAGGAGGAGGAGAAATGCTAAGGTTAGGGTTAAATGTTGATCAGAAAGTAAAGGTTAGAAATGTGATGTAACTCCACAATACAGATGCATGAGTACAGGTCGCATTCTGCCATCAATCAGTGAACAGACTCACCAGAGGATGGTCCTTCCATGGGATCCTCCCGGGCTGACTCCCCAGAGAAGGATGACTGGGCAATGGCTAGTGTCCTGACCCATCTCGACCATCCACATCTCCTTACTCGAGGTGTGTCTACAGAAATGAAAGGGTCATGTGCGAGATGAAGTTGCCATTCTCTGTTGTCATTGCTTCACACATACAGTCTTTGATGGACAGCATAATTAAGAATTTCATGGCCACATTTACCTTGACATGCCTCTCTGTCATACTGTGGAAGCTAAAAGCAC
>NW_015257473.1:0-462 GCF_001447785.1 Gekko japonicus
TTCCTGCCCAAAAATAGCCCTGATGACTGCCAAGTGTTTTCTGTGTTCTCTCTCAAAAATTATTTTAATTCCCACTGGTGCAGAGGGGTGGCATTCCCTTAGTGAGCCCTTCTTCCTGACCAATGGTTTAATCACTCTTTTAAGGTCTTTGTATGTATTTTAACTCTGTTTTTCGTTGTTTTAAATGATGTGTGTTGGGAGGGGTTGGTTTTATCATATGCGTTTTAAATGGTTAACTCCTTTGGTGGCCCTTGTGACAGCAGAAAGGAGGGATATGAATTCTGTAAATAAACAATTTGTTGAAATTTGTGTTTCCTAAGGATTGTGACAATTTTATTGCCTCTCGTTTAAAGAAGCTGGATGTAACTGGCTATCGGCAACATTCAAAACTCTGCTTTTAACATCCAATGCAGACTGGACTAGGACTGAAGAAGAGGAGGTGGATTTATACCCTGTCCTTCA
>NW_015257474.1:0-462 GCF_001447785.1 Gekko japonicus
GAGGTAGATTAGACTGAAAGAGTGGCTGGTCCAAGGTTGCCCGGTACATTTCATGACAAGAGTGGGGATGTGAAACTGAGTTTCCCAGCTCCTAGACTGAAAGTCTAAGCAGCACACCATGCTGGCTGTTGCTCACTTAAAATAAATGAGGATTTAAAAGAGATCTTTCTTCTTTCCTTCCTCAAATTAATTACAAAGAGTTGCCAAAATACTTCCTTCTGCACACTCTCACTCATTAATACTTCAGAAGGCCCCAGGTGCAGCTTCTTGCTGACAATTTTTTTTTAAGCAACTGGAAGGACTGCTGAAAAGAGCAGCTGTAATCTCCAAACAAAAATGCCCTTCTCTTCCCGTAGCACTTTATTCAATGGGAAAAAAATTAAGGTCACATAAAGGACAAGTGCACGAGTGTTCCAGTCTGTAGCAAATATATGAAAATTCAAAGCTAAGCTATTGTGTGTG
>NW_015257475.1:0-462 GCF_001447785.1 Gekko japonicus
ACCTCATCAGGTTTTCATAACCCCTTTTTCCACTGGACAGTCCAAGCAAAAATATATTGTTGGAAGCTACTTGTCTGGAATGGTTATTCCATCATTGCCATGGTATAATCTGTTCTACGTTCCAGTGTCTGCGTGGTCATGGGTTGATCTTTGGTAGACAAAACCAAACTACTTCACTGCCCCACCCTCTGCTTCTTTTCCATCTCAAGGTCTGCTTTCAGCATTTCAGGAAAACAGTAATGAAAGCAAAGATACAGGAAATTTCCTCTCATCATGGTCAGTTCAAATGATAAGAAAAAGGTTAGTACTAATGAGTCCATTCCCATGATTTCCTGTAAAAGAAAAGGAATTAGGCCATTCTTCTGATACCTCCAGTATGGGAGTTTGCAAAGTGTCAGAAAACTGACGTTCATCGATCCAGTCCAGTCTTTACACTGGGACAGGATGCTCTATACATAAATC
>NW_015257476.1:0-463 GCF_001447785.1 Gekko japonicus
TACTTAACCACTACACCAAACTGGCATGGTCACAGGTCCTCCCCCCACCGCCCCCAGTCTAGTATTTCCTTACATGCTCCTTCTACCGGAGATCCCTCTGCTTCGTCAGATTTCTTGTCTTTCACATTGGCATTGTTGTCCTTGCTCAGAGATGAGTCACCAATGCTCTTCTGATTACGATCGTAGTTCTAACGGGAGAGAGCATAAAACACATGCTGCAGATTAATCAAGCGAGCCTTTCTCCGTGAACCTGGAAATGTTCTCCCACACCTCAAGGAATAATAGTACCACAATTACTGGCATGCATTATCCTAAATACATGACACACATATTAGAAATGGGACTACGGCTGCCACGCTCCCATTCCCTGGCTCCCATTTCAGTGGTGGGAGGAAAACAAACAAACAAATGGCGGTTGGGCTGACAATGTCAGTCCTCTTTGGAAAAACCATAGAGTTTCCAG
>NW_015257477.1:0-462 GCF_001447785.1 Gekko japonicus
TCTTGATAGGGATTTCTTTGACAACTGGCAGCCATGACAGGTTTTTGTAGACTGCAGCCAACTGGAATCAGCACAGAAAGTGTTTCGTTCCAACATTTGGTTCTGCTTTAGCCACTTTGTCATAGCTGGCCTGCACCATGCTACAAAGAGTACATGATCTCAGAAGCAAGAGCTGATAGTAGTTACTGGGCAGATCAAGAGTTACCCAGATGGATCAGAGGGTGACACCTGTGGAGTCTTGTCAATTCACAGAGGGATTATTAATTCAGTTTAGAGACTATGTTTGCATTTAATTCAGATTTCATTGTCAACTGGGCTCTTCCTAGAAGTAACTTTGTGTAGCTGAAACTAAAGAAATCTGTTTAAAAGTCCATAAACCCATTTTCTAAAATGATTTCTCTATCCTGCAAATACCTATAAATTAAATAAGGTACTAAGAATGGCAAATCATGGACCTGTTGC
>NW_015257478.1:0-462 GCF_001447785.1 Gekko japonicus
AAAAAGGTAAGCCTTTGCTTAGAAAAAATTAAGTGTTGATTAGCCAAGGGGACTCCACAAACATTTTCACCAACTACCATGACAATTTCTTTTCTTTTTGTTAGTTACGGGTGGAACGCATGTCATTTGTCAGCCATTCTGTTCTTTGAAAATTTCATCTATCTCTGAGCATGAGGGACTAGAAAGGTTCTGATTCCATTCTAAGGGGATGCACTCATATACAGAAGCACATGTGGGGAGGGGCAGGTTGTGCTATGGTCTGTGAGTAAAACAAGACAAAAATAATGCACTTCTCTGCATTAGGGATGCGCAGCTGGATACTGGTGACCCTAAAAGTCATCCGACATCCAGCACTGGAGCAGGCAGACTACATCCGAGACAGTCAAAGGCTTCCTTTAACAGCTCCCGGATCCCTTAAAATTGTAAATTGTCAGGATTTTAACAGAGCCTGCCTGCCCCTTT
>NW_015257479.1:0-462 GCF_001447785.1 Gekko japonicus
GTTACAGACATTGCAAAATGTATTTGACTTACAAAAATGCTTTGCATTGTGAAATCCTTGCCTATGTTATGAAACAATCCAGATGACATCATGGAGAATAAAATAGTTTAAAACAAACTCTGAACTGTTCTTTCTTCACATACTCACAGAAACAGGCATGCACCTTCCACCTACCTTCAGCTTGGTGTGGCCAACTCCTCCAAGCTTCTACAAACACTTAACAGAACCATCAAGTGCTTGCCTATGAACAATGGCTGCCCATTGAGAAAACACCAGCCAACTATTCAACTCTATTAACCGAACAAAGGAATGGTCAGTCAACACAGGCAGCAGTACTACAGATCACAACAGGACACTTGCTACGAATCCTTCAATGAATACATCCAGCAGAGAACCATAATGGACACTCAGGTAATAAAGAAATAAATTGTGTCAGAGAAGTTTGTTGTTGTTGTTGTTGTT
>NW_015257480.1:0-462 GCF_001447785.1 Gekko japonicus
TAAGTAAAATAAAATGGGGCATAATGCCACAGACTCCTCCTTCTAAATTGGCCATTTTCTCCAGGTGAATTGATATTTGGCTGTGATCACACGAGCAGTTTGGCCCGACGCAGCCACCCCTCCGCTCTGGACCAAATGGGCGCAGTCACACAGCCACATCTGTCAGGCTTTCCCCCGGGCATACACACCCCATCCTAGGATGACTTGGAGCTGGGTTAAAAAGTCACCACATCACAAGTGGAGTTTTTGGTTCCCCACACATTCATTGCACGTGTCCAGATGTCTAAATGTGGGGGAGCGCGCGCAGAACAGATTGGCGGTTTGAATCTGCAGACCCATTCCCACTGCTAGGGCAGGGTTTCTTGGATTTTCCCCCCTATATGCATATGTGAACATGCATGAGCGCACATGCACACACATGCATTTTGAAAAGTGACCAGGCAGTGCGCTCCGTGGTTGAGG
>NW_015257481.1:0-462 GCF_001447785.1 Gekko japonicus
ATCCCAGGAGATCTCCGGGCCGCACCTGGGAGTTAGCAACCCTATACAGCAGGTCCTATCTGGTGTGACAGTGTTCACCTTTAGACTGCCTTTGCCCCACTTTCGCAAGTCACATGTACCCTGCAACGCAGAACACCCCCTTCCCGAGCTCTGCAGTTTTTCTTGAACGTCTTTCTTCACATTATCATTTGCATAATAATTCAATGACAGAGATACCGAACCACATCCGTGTTCATTAGGGCTAAAGGAACAGATGAATGCGTCTGTCGTATACGCTGGTTCAAAGAACAGCAAAGCCCGCACGCTTCACATTACATTTCTTCCCTAGAAGAAGCCCATTTGCAGGAAATGGCATTTTTGTTTGTCCAAGCGGAAGACTAAGGAACACGAAAGGGGAAAAAAGGGGAAACATAATTATCTACTAACATCAGTGAATTTGGGAACAAAGGGAAACACCAGAGT
>NW_015257482.1:0-462 GCF_001447785.1 Gekko japonicus
GAAAGGCGGGGGATAAATGAAGTGAATAAATAAGTAACAAAATCCCGTTCTCTCTCTACAGTACCTCTGAGTGAGTTCCAGTAAGCTAAGGAATGGAGATTTTGCCAAAGGTCATCCAGAAAGCTTGAAAGGAGGGGCAAACTGAGCTTTCTGCCCACTGCAACCGCACTCACTCAGTGAGATATTGGCTTATTAATGTCCAAAATGTAAAAACACTCTAAGAACGCATGGTAGGACCCCACCACACCGCAACTCCAAGGCCTAGCTTGGCATCAAACCCACTATCATGCCGGCATTCAAGCTGCCAAGCCAGGTGTGAAGTCTTCTTCTAGACATTTAATTAAAAAGTAGCCAAGTGGAACCTTTTGGAAAGGACCGTCGTTCTCGGCTTAGTTTGTGTGATATGACTTTTCTTTTCAAAATGACTGGTTTCAGGGGATAGATTCAGGTGGGTAGACGTGT
>NW_015257483.1:0-462 GCF_001447785.1 Gekko japonicus
TCCCAGAAGCCTCTCTGAGCCGAATCCTTATTTCCTGTTGCAACTCCCGGAGAATCTGTCAGCTTGAGAATGGAGGAGGGGGGAGAGGGAGGGGGGTCTTTCCTCCCTGGCAGGATCGTTTTGCTGGCAGCCAGGCGATTTATATATTTCCAGAAAATAAATGACATTATCAAGGGAGTGAGGCGGTTCGGCCGTCACAAAAATCCAAACATACATAAACGATTTGAATCAAGCTATGCGACGAGGAATATGTACGGCACAGCGAACGTCAGAGATTGGGTGGCTGTCAGGACGCAAGTTTCATTAATGTTTGGCAACTCGGAGAGATGTACAATGGATGCAGACAATCGTGTTTAATTGAGTGTCAACATCACTCTGATGCGTCTGTTTTCGGAGGCTTGTTAACTACGTAGGGAGGAGCCATGGCTCAGGCAGAGCGTCTGCTTGGCATGCAGGAAGTCC
>NW_015257484.1:0-462 GCF_001447785.1 Gekko japonicus
CAAACTAAGGATACATTGGTTGAACCACTCAAAAATATATCAAAACCATCTGTGTTTGGTTATATTTCAACTTTATTTTCAATTACAAAATAATAATAGTGCTTGAGAAGAAAACTCAGTTAGCTTTTGCATCTACCAGAGAAATTCTGCAGCCCCATTAGTTCCTCATCAGGACGGCAGGAGAATTCCAAACAAAAATCATCTCAAAGATTTATAGGCTTGGTAGTAGTGTTGACACTTGGCAGACAGAGCCTCTTAGAAAGCCAAGAAGAAACAGACTGGGCTTCAGGTATGAATCAGGCTGGCTGCTGGTGGCCATTGTGCTTTGCCTTGCAGTGAATGATGGGAGCAGACGTTTCTCTTGACATTTCCACTTCCAGATAAATTTGTAGTCCTTTTGAAGTGTGATCAATTGATTTTGTGAATAAATTAAAACTGTAAGGAAACGGGACCTGTGTGTGT
>NW_015257485.1:0-462 GCF_001447785.1 Gekko japonicus
GCGCAGCACCGCCGGCGGGGTCGTCGATTCTGGAGCGGACTCCAGTATGCCCTCTGGGAGCCAGGGCATGAGTGCGGGAGTCGGTTTGCTTTCGTGTCCTGGCGTGACGCCTGGCTTCGGGGTGTTTCCGCCATTCCCGGTTGCCGGTGTGCTAAGTCCGGTTTGCGCTTGATCGCTGGGCGTGTTCACCTCAGCGCCACCGGATCCCGGGCTGGGCATCTCGTCTTCGCTGTCCTCTGCCGTCTGTTGCTCTGCTGGGAGTAGTCTGCGGTGGAGCTGATCGATGTGGCAGCAGAGCAGTTGACCATCCTCCATTGACATTTCATATGACAGGAATACACAACAGGAAACATGACAGGAAAGTGGGATGGCAGAAGCCTTGTGCCTTTTTAGTAGAATTACTCTTCCTTCAGGCCAAACAGAATTTATTTATTTTTTATTTATTCTTTGGATTTGTATCCC
>NW_015257486.1:0-462 GCF_001447785.1 Gekko japonicus
GACCCTTTTGGGCAAAGAAGTCAGCCCGTCCTTTGCAGCTTGGCCAGAGTCCCGAAAAGTTTTTACTGCTAACAAACCCAGTTTAATGGTTTCGGAGATGTGCAGTCAACGGGCCCGATATTATAAATGTTTCCGAGTTTAAAAAAAACTGTGGCCGGCCTATTAATCTTCCCAGGCGCCTTTCTTAGGAAGGTTCGATTCATCTCGCTGTTCCGTGAGGATCATAAAGCATTCCGGGCCATCTCTGGCTGTTTACGGCGGCTCCCCAAGCCCTCGGTTAACTGATTTCTGCACAGAGAGAACATCACTCATCTGCCTGTGTGTTTCACAAGAAGAAACTGCAGGTTCTCGTAACAGTCCTGCAAGTGAGGCAATCCGAGCATTTCTTTCTTGATTTATCTTTGCCGTCGAGTCACAGCCGACTTGTGGCAACCCCTGTGGGGTTCTCAAGGCGAGAGGCGT
>NW_015257487.1:0-462 GCF_001447785.1 Gekko japonicus
ATTACAGAGATGGTGCTGTACCAAAGCAGAGAAGCGGTCCAGAGAAAGGAAAGATAAGAGACACCATTTAACAGTCCTGTGCCAATTCTTGATAAAAATTGCTATTAGAGAGACATGTAATTATTTCACACTGAGGCTATCATTCCAACACTGGGGGGTGGGGATGATGGGAGGAGAGGGAAGGTAAGTAGGATAGTGGGAAATTGGGAGGGGTGCAGATAAAGTGCAGGCTCTGTGAAACAAAGGCGGTTTTCACACAGGTTGGAGAATGCACTCTCAATGCACTATGGCAATTATTTGCAACTAGATTTTCCTGTTCCACACAGGAAAACCTAGCTGCAAGTGATTGCTACCGTGCATTGAGAGTCCATGCCCCAACAATGTTATGAGAAAGAGCTCTAGTGGAGTGGAATGTGATAACACAAGCAGGGGCTTGAGGCTTCCCCTTATGAGCATTTGTGG
>NW_015257488.1:0-462 GCF_001447785.1 Gekko japonicus
TTACAAATTCCAATACAGATCAAGTAAAAGTTAAATTTAACCAGTTAATTATGGTCCAGGGTGTATTCTTATGAAGCTTGCCTTGTTCCCTGGAGTAAGTGAACTTGACTGTGGTGATACATATATGAGGTTCAAAGACTTCAGAATGAAAATCACAGATCAGGTAGCACATGTGCATAGTGTTTGGATCATGTTGTGCAAGCTACTCGGGATATATTGGCTGTGAAGTACTGTTGCCATGACCACTCACATTGTGCACCATGAACATGGCAGAAGAGTCTGCTAATGTTGTATATGTGGAAACTGACTTGCTGAAAAGGGAGTGCCTTTGCTCAGTCGTGCTTTATTAACATCTACATTGGAAAAGTCAATTTACTGTATTGTGGAATGTTTTTGTATTGATTTGCAGTAGAATTTGTGAATTAGTTTCCTGTTTTTATGGAAAAGTCTAATGAAGAAGAA
>NW_015257489.1:0-462 GCF_001447785.1 Gekko japonicus
CTGAAAAATGAAATTCTGAGCCCAGGGAAACTGGACTTGGTGCGGTGCAAACGTCTGTCCACTTGGCTTACCTTATTCTGCTTCTGATGGGCCTGGTGAGGCCAGGCCTGGCAGTGCCCTGACCCATGCCCTTCTGAGATCTTACCAGGCTCTGCGCACACATTTCCCGGCCTTCCTTGAGGACTAGCCACTTGGCTTACTTTGTGTACTGATGACAGCCCCTGTTTGTGAGGATGCCGAGTGCTGTGGGGCCCTCCTGCAGTGCTCATGGCGGCTCCCCCCTCCTCTGTCTCCAGGCAATCGAGTCCCACCTGAAGATCACTCTTGCGGAGGACCTGGGCGAGGCGCTGGCCAATGGGGTGATCCTGTGCCAACTGATCAACCACCTGCGCCCACGGTCGGTGCCCTTTATCCATGTGCCCTCACCGGCTGTGGTGAGCCTCTGGTGTGACGTGGAAGCCT
>NW_015257490.1:0-462 GCF_001447785.1 Gekko japonicus
GGGGGGGCTACAGTAGCTGTTTTTCAATCACATGACACCAAAGCTGCAGGACACCTTGTTGTGCCTGCCTACTAAAAAACCACTCCCAAAGTTTCAAGCAAATTGTACCAAGGAGTCCAGTTCCATGGACCCCTGAACAAGGTGCCCCCAGACATCCCTATGTGCCTCCACTGTTTCCAGCAGGGAAAAAATTTCAAAGAAGCCCACAGCCAAACACACACACGAGGGCAACTACCGCCCCAAAGCCTCCAAATGCAAAGAGAACTTACAAGTCCAACAAAACCAACATCAAACCAGAGAACACCAACAGAGCCCAGGGCCAATGGAGCCCAAGCCCAACATAACCAACAGCCCCTCATCACTGGCGCTTCTGCTCCCTCCCACTCCTGTAAAGAAGAAACAGCAATACAGCATCATGCAAGGGCTTCGGTTTAGGTGCTTTTGTCAGATCTGCTGGTGCTT
>NW_015257491.1:0-462 GCF_001447785.1 Gekko japonicus
TGTGCCTTGAGAAATATGATGCAATGCATGATCTCGCAGGCCTGGTCCCTCTCCCTGTTTCTCCCCCTCCCCCAGTCCCTTCACTTCACACTTTTTGACACCCAGGTCAAGAAGGACAACCTGGTTTTTCCAGATCACAGTCAAGAGAGCGGCTGTCAAGGGCTATAGCCCTCAGTCTCAGCATTACCAGAGGGGGAATAGCATATAATAAAAAAGGGAAAGTGTCTCAGAGCAGACAGAGCAAATAAGAAATAATATGAATGCATGCAAAAAAAGCTTATGGGTGAAAGAACCTTGCATATAATTTATGGGAATGGTGAATGAAGCTGCTTCTTAACCCAGGTGTTATAGGTGAGGTGGTGAAAGACCATTCTGTAGTAGTGAAATTCCCAGCATTGACATTTTTCAATCAATTAATCAGAACCTTTATTGGCATATGTCATGATCTGGGCTGTGCTACCA
>NW_015257492.1:0-462 GCF_001447785.1 Gekko japonicus
CGTTTTGGACGGCTATATATTTGCTCGGGCGGTCCCGATCCTCGGGAACCACCCCGCCCGCCGCAATGGGAAAGAAATGGAAATTGAGAGAGAGGGGGATCCAGGCCGCGTTATGACGTGTCGAACAGGGCAAAGTCCTGGCGCGTTTACTCGGGAGTAAGTTCTGTTTGCTCAGTGGCGTTTACTCCCAGGTAGACACGCCCAGGGTTGCAGCCTAGGACATACTACAGGCAGAAAGCAAACGATGCGAAATAGCCTTCGGGCGTCCAAGTTCATTCGCAAATGTTTGTATCCTGACAGCAGAGAGTCTTGCGAAGAGGAGAGGCAAAAAACGAAACCGACTGGTCGGAAATTCCTTTCCTTTCTCCTTCTTCCTTTCCTTTCCTCTCGGTTTTTTTTTTTTTACTTCTCCGGCAAGCGGTCTCGTCAATTTCACAATGTCACTCCAGAGAATCGCTCCAC
>NW_015257493.1:0-462 GCF_001447785.1 Gekko japonicus
CACAAACAAATCCCAAGGTAACTGCTGTTACATATAAATCTGTGAGAGGGGGACTCCTTAGAAAGGGGAAGGGAAGATGTTTGGTGAGAAACAGCAGAGGCCAGATGCTGCCTGGAACGGCTTCATTCTCCCTGTCATATTTCAATCTGCCACAACCTCATGCCTCTCATTCTTGCAAATGCAGTACTGGTGAAGCATTCAAGAGCAATCAGCGGAGCCACCTTGCAACAGCCCTCCAGAGCTTTCAGGAAATGTCTACTTAGGGGTCAGGCTGTCCCGATTAGGCCCCAGATCTTCCTCCAGCAGTAGCTAGCCACTGTGTGCGCCCTTACCCACCCTTTGCTTGAGCTTGGGGTGCCCCAGGACTTGGGCCCAGATCGGGAATGTGGCAGTAATTCTAGGGTGCCATTGTAAGAACATAAAAAGAGCCATCCTGAATCAGACCAGTGGTCCATTTAGTCC
>NW_015257494.1:0-462 GCF_001447785.1 Gekko japonicus
AGCTTGAATAGAATACAAAAGATTCCTTTTTCCTGGGCTTGGAAGAAGGGAGAAGAGTCCAGGTGAGCTCATAGCTTCCTGGCTGGCAGAAGGCATGGTGGAAGAGGTTTCCAGGTTTGGACACTCTTCTAAATAAGGAAGGAAAATATTGGGGGAGGAAAGAAATAGAGGTGGTCTATACTTTATCATAATGTAGGCTGTTCACTATCAAGTCATGTGAGGGGAGAATCTTTTGCTGAAGATGCTAACGTATTGCTGGAATTCTTTGATAGAAGAAATGTTAATGCAATAAGAGGTTCTGTGTCATCTTAATGGCAAAGACATGTTTGATTATGGTCTAAGTGCTCTGGTGCTGCATGAGTTTGGATTTCTCTGAGACTGTCATTGTTTTCCAGTGAGCTATGATGAGATTTAGGTGGGTGTATCTCCAGTTCATGAACATGAAATTAAGCAAACTCCGGA
>NW_015257495.1:0-462 GCF_001447785.1 Gekko japonicus
GCAAAGAGGTAACAAATCAAAGAAGGATGCTTTGCTTATTGCTCTCCTGGAAAAGATGTCTTCCACTTCTCCACACCTTTGAGGATGCAGGGAGCTGCAAGTGGACTAAATTAAAGGGAAATCAAATGAAATGTGTCTGCAGACATCATGGGAACTAGAGTACCCAACCCGCAGCACCCGCCTGTGACTGAGTTGCAGAAGCTGGTTCTAAGGAGGAAACTGAAAGATGAGGCAAATGCTGCTCAGTAAAATGGCAGCAGCTCCTGTCTATGATGGTCCTGATGCTAGTTTTGACCTTAAAACTCCCAAGGGCTTGATATACCTAAGAAAGTGCTTCCATGTTTACATCCCAGCACTCTCAAGATGAAAGACCTCAACACCCCCACTTCCACCCCTACCTGCAATGAGATTGGGAGTAGGGTTTGAACTGCAGTGCTGAGGCAGTGCCATGGTCCGACCACA
>NW_015257496.1:0-462 GCF_001447785.1 Gekko japonicus
GTAACAAGGTTAGAAATCCAGGATTAAATATCTGTGTCTTTGTGTGTGTGTGTGTGTTCAGAGATGTCATCTCATTAATGAATTGATTGACCAGCAGGTGTTTTTTCGAAAAACCTATTGATCAATTAACGAGTGAAGGCATAATCACATCCTCAGTAAAGGCACCTCTGTGTATGCATGTGTGTCTTAATGGATTTTACCATTTAATTTGAAATAATACACCAAGTAAAAGTTTTAAATCATTCTAAATTCCTCAGTCTAATAACACACCAGAACCAAAATAGCCTTGAACACTAGTGTGCTCTGAACACATCCATAACATCTTTGGCTTCCGTGATTAATAAACTGGTACTTGCAATGATTGCTGTTTCCCTAATCCCCCTAATTTTTAATCAGTCTATGATGAAGAATACAGGCATCCCCATACACACACTCCTTTTGCTCTTGGCAGAGTGCCTGTTC
>NW_015257497.1:0-462 GCF_001447785.1 Gekko japonicus
AACAATACAGTCTAGAAAGTTTTGAATGCTTTGCCTGTCCGTTCCTTTAGTGTCGTAAAGCGATTTATAGAATGCTTCTAAAATTCTAATGATTTCCTCTGAGTCAGAGCTAATCTTTCCAGTCTTGTCTTTAAGACTGTGAATAAAACGATTTTCCCGTTGTTTCTTGAGTTTCCATGTTAGATACCTTAACTTTCTAGGGGACTGTAAAGTAGATGATTGGCGCAGGTGAAATTCCGATTTTTTAATACTAAGAGCATCTAAGGCTTCTAGTTGTTTCCTTGTATTTTGCAGGAGTTTATAGATTTTTCTACTACAGGTACGTTTATGATTTTGTTCTAATTCTTGAATTTTTTGCATAAGCTCTGATCTGACTTTCTTTTTGTTCTTTTTACAGAAGGCAAGGAGAGCTATACATTTGCCCCTAATTACCGCTTTGGAGGCTTCCCAAAGTGTACTTTT
>NW_015257498.1:0-462 GCF_001447785.1 Gekko japonicus
GTGTGTGTGTGAAAGCACCATGTATTTATTTTTCTAACATTATCACCACAGGGGATACATTTAGATTTTCTTCCTCAGATGTTGAAAGGCCCTCCACCATCTCTGGGTAGCTTTCTCCACAGATCCCATGTGGCTGGCAGTAACACCTCAATGGGTGTGGTTGGTCCTATGGGCCCAGCGGATTCTGGTGATTCTGTAAAGGGGGAAAAAACGTTTGAGTCCTAAATGCTGATCCCAGCCATATTGGATCTACTCACGGATAAGAAATCCCCACATCACTGGGGGATATTTGAAAAGCACTGTGTGGCCACCGGGTCTCTCTCTGGCCCAGCCTGGATAGAGGGAGCAGTCAGGGTGGGGGATTTCAGCAAGCAGGGGAGTGGACTCCCCTCCATGTCTCTGTCTCAGAAGAACACACACATGCAGGGAGGTCCATCAAAACAAGGTTTACTCCATTGAAGA
>NW_015257499.1:0-462 GCF_001447785.1 Gekko japonicus
TGGCGCCGCTGAAGGTTTTTTAATATAGTGATACTGTTTTGTAACTGTTTCATGGCAATATTCTGTTTTAAATTTTTGTACGTTCTTGAGAATGTTGCCTGCCCTGAGACTTGGGGGGGGGAGGGGTAGAAGCCCAACAAAATAAAATAAATACAGGGTTGGTATGCAGGGTTGGTCTTAATGAACCTGGGGGCTCTGGACAAAACTTGAGGATGGGGCCTCTGAATCACTGGTTGGGGGGTGGGGAACAGCCCCTAAGCCCAGCTCATTGCTGCCTGAGCTGAGTGGTGGGGGAGGGAGGGGGGAGGGACTCCCCCCCATCATGGCCCTGTTACTGAGTCATTAGTAGGGTAGTGGGAGAGCCTGTTGCTGACTGTTCCAGCTGTGAGCCCCTCACCTGCTGCAGAAATAGGGTTGAAACCTCTGGGTGGGAAAAACCTAGACCAGTGGTGGCGAACCTAT
>NW_015257500.1:0-462 GCF_001447785.1 Gekko japonicus
GAAAGAAAGAAAGAAAGAAAGAACTGACAATATGTAGATGTTTCCAGAGTGTGTCAGATAGGCTTGCAAACTTTATGTAAAGAGACTTCATATTTTACCTTGAAAACAATTACATAGCTGGAGCTAGGGGGTGTACATTTTGTTCTGCTGCTGATTCTAACGCAGACTTGATTTAATATTATATCAGCAATGAATATCAGAATGAATGTGTGTTTTATTTTGCCAACAAAACTGAAGAACTGCAGAAGCAAGCAGCAGACTGGGGAGAAAATGACCCTGCCTGATAGGTCAGGTATCCAATCTCCAGTTGAAACTGAAGATGGCTAATAAAATTACTCTATAAATGTTTCAAGGATGGGTTTTAAAAACACAACTCCATTGGGAAAACAGCTTAGAGCACATCAAGGGTACTGCCAAAGGTAAAACTGAATATTTCAGTGTAAAATGGAGGAAGGAGTAAAA
>NW_015257501.1:0-462 GCF_001447785.1 Gekko japonicus
TTTTTTTCTTTTTCATCCATTGTTAACACTGTGGGGATTGATACATAAATGTTTCACACCAGTTAATTGATGGTGTAGTATTAAGCACAGCTTCACACTTAACATAGTAGTTGTGTTTGCTGCAACTGCTGTTTTTAACCAATGTTTCCTGCAGGAAAATTGAAAAGTGTGAAGGGAAGACACATGTTCCTCAATACACGTGAGACATGCTTCAGGGAGCCATGGCCAATCAGCACTCCTTAGTGCATGTCCCTAGGTGTTTAGAGATGTACATTTGCTCATCATACTTCATGTTTTTACTGCAGAAAACATGGACTAAAGTACTTCTCTACATAAATACTTTGCTACATTGACAACTTAGTATAAGGTACAGGGCATTAAAAGGCTCATAAAGAAGAGACCAGACAGGGCACCAGGCCTTGCATTTCTTTGGTGCAGTGTTTGCATTTTGCATGCATGCAT
>NW_015257502.1:0-462 GCF_001447785.1 Gekko japonicus
TTTTTTTTTTTTTAATAATCTCAAATTCAGTCCACAAGCCGGTTGAGTTGAACAAGCAACAATCACTCCACATCTAAGCTTCACAGTGCAGGTCTCCTTTGGTAACGAGGAGGATACCAGTCCTGTGTTTTCTCTTGCCGCACCTTTTGTGTCCCAGCGCCACAGCTCCCACATGCAGCCAACGTTCTATTAAAGTGCATTTCCTTTTAAAAAGCACAGCCTCGACATCGTAATTACAGCAATTAAATGTTCACTTGTATCAAAGCGCTTGGCGTTAAGTCACAGGGTTGTATCCAACAGCCCCGTTCCACCAGCAGGCAACAAGATTTCCCGGCTGATAAGTTTGGATTTTTATCGTGACGATAGTTTTTGCCAGTTTTTGTTTTTAAGCGTTGCTGAAACCCGCCCTGAAATTCCATTCCCCGACGGAAAGGACAGGCGACAAATTAATACGTGCAGACA
>NW_015257503.1:0-462 GCF_001447785.1 Gekko japonicus
TAACCACTACACCAAACTGGCTCACGATCGCAAAGGGAAGCAGGAGCCTCCAACCTGCCCTTCTTTGCCCCATGTTTATTTCTGCTTGTCATTTCTCCTTTAGAAGCTAACTGTCCCTGTTCTCAAAGCCTAGGTAATGTGAATTTAATTCTAACAGAGTATTTGAATTGGTCAGGCAGCATCCATGTTTAGTAGAAATATTCTTCAACTAATTTTATCAGAGAGATTTCTGAGGTGCAAGCTCGGGCAAATGTACCTGAATCACACATGAGGGATCTCCTGGGCTGTTCTTCTAAATGTACGGAAATGGGTAAACTCATGCCTATCACAGTAGACAGGAGGCATATTCCTGGGCTATTTCTCAACTTCCAATGCGTCTTCCAGAATCTACCCCACCTTCCCAGTGGGGCCAAATAATCTGCATCAAACACAAGGGAGGTGTCCCAAACCGGGAGGGAGGGA
>NW_015257504.1:0-462 GCF_001447785.1 Gekko japonicus
CCGATCTGGACTTTGCAGTACGCAGTGGGTACTGAGAACCAGCAAGTAGAGGAGGGAGTAGCATGTGTCTGTTCCTGGTTTGGTGATGACATGTGACTTGGGCCGTGGTCACACTGGAGACATTCCTTGTCTGATCTGATTAACCATTTAGGTTACTTGAGTGACACATGACTGTATCTGGACTCTTATGTTCTGCCTCTGACTGTTCCTGACACAGCTGCAATCTGCCCATCGCCTAGTGGCAAAGGAAACTGAGAGTTGCGACGAGGGTGGAGAGATGGCAACTGCAATCATAGCATGGGCGGCGGGGTGGGGGGAGAGAGAGACTGGGCTGTTCCATTGACAGTGTTGAGTAAAAAATAAATATGGAGTTGTTTAATATCAGCACAATGAAGTTGTACTCAGATGGACATTGCTATTATAAATCTTTTACTATGCAGAATTAGTTATGTAACAAATAAA
>NW_015257505.1:0-462 GCF_001447785.1 Gekko japonicus
GTCCCTTCCAACTCTATGATTCTAAAACATCTCTTGAGTGATGAGACTGCTGATGAGATTGTCCACAGTGGTCTACGGGGAGTTACACCTACTAGGCCATTTGGCTTCAGTGGAGGTGGAAGGGTTGTACCTCCGCTTAGAATTGCACGGCTGACGCGCCCAACTTGCTTGCTTGAAGTTGATGTGGGGATTTTGTCTCTATGTGCCTAAGACCCCTCTCTCCTCCTCCTCCTCCTAGAACTTCATCATCCCTGCTGGTGACATGCTGATGCTCTCTCCATACTGGACTCATAGGAACCCGAAATATTTTCCTGAGCCTGAAAGTTTTAAACCAGTAAGTTATTACTTTGGAGTCATTTGCTTTGCTCTTTTCTTCTCAGTTTGTGGTGGGTTAGTTCTCAGTGCACAAAGAACAGCCATTGAGCCAAGAGAGAGCTGTTCCCAGGCTAGATCTCTAAATTG
>NW_015257506.1:0-462 GCF_001447785.1 Gekko japonicus
GGAAAGGTAAGTCGTTTGCTTGACAGAAGCCCCAAGGTGACAATGTAAGAGGATCACCTGGTCTGGAGGCTGGGCAGCAACACAGCTGTTCAAGCCACTTGTCATCCTCGGCTGACCCTTCAAGGGCTCCTTTGATCTCCCATGAAGGCGTCAGTGGGCCCTGCTGTCATCACCTCGCACATACCAGTCCCCCTACGGAGATGTCAGTTTGTCTATCTCACCTGCCCAACAACACCGATTTCATCCCCTCGGAGAGGCCCGAGACCAACTTTATTGTGGTTTTGCCGAGTTGTCGGAGGGCGGCGGGAAATGTTCTACGGGATCAAACTGCAAACACTGGGGGAGCAGTTTTTAACACGCGGGGTTCTTTGCTTTCCCCAGATACTCTGAGCAGGTGACAGATGCCCTCTTGTAAACTCCTGCGGCGACAGGTGCTGAAGCAGATGCCTGCCTGAACCAATC
>NW_015257507.1:0-462 GCF_001447785.1 Gekko japonicus
AGTGAGTGTTGCTATGGCTTCCCTTGTTATTCATGCATTCCTTGGCCAGCAGCTCTGGGAATTGCCATGGGAAGACATTTCTATTGGAAGAGGACTTACTGGGTGGTAACCGTACCGATAGGGAAGTGTCAGAGGGGTACCCCTGGGATCCCAAGTCCTCTTTATTCACAGCAGTGTTCCAGAATTGTTTGTTTGGAACAATCCAGTGTGAGTACAAAACAGAGAGTACAAAACATTCAGGTCTCAAGTCGTCTTTGAAGGACTGCACGTTGCAAAGGACAAAGAGCTGAAGGGAAAAAGCACACTCGCCTACATCTTTTTAGAGTGCATCGGTATTCCTTTAATACCCAGACTTGGCACAGCTATTAGGAGCCACATTCACTGTGTGTCACAGCAAATGATTAAATGCAGCACATACAGTAGATGAGTATCTTGGTGTGGGTTTGAATTCACTTTTTTAAA
>NW_015257508.1:0-462 GCF_001447785.1 Gekko japonicus
GAAGAAATAACGGAAGCAGTAAAACACCTAAAAGTAAATACAGCTCCTGGTTGTGACGGCTATACCCCAGAATTTTATAAGACATTCTTAAAAGAACTGAAACTTCCATTAACTAAACTATGTAATACTATATTGAATACAGGAGAAAAACCACCTTCCTGGAGAGAAGCCTTTATAACGACAATATTAAAAGACAATAAAGACCAAGAAAAACCGGAATCATACAGACCAATAGCATTGCTGAACTGCGACGCCAAAATTTTCTCTACAGTGTTAGCTAAAAGACTTCAGAAGATCATCACAGATTATATACACCCAGACCAAACTGGGTTCATGCCAAATCGCTCCATGATGGACAACATACACAGAATCTTAAATATAATCTCTCATTGCAAACAACAACAACAAGCTGCGGTCCTATTTACGGTGGATTTAGAAAAAGCATTTGATAGTGTGAGTATT
>NW_015257509.1:0-462 GCF_001447785.1 Gekko japonicus
AGACTCCTCCCTGCTTCCTTCCCTGTAATTAATTTCCATCATATTTTCTCCGTGGTTATCGGTTATGAAGAGGGTTCTCTGACCTGATTAACTGCCTCTCGTGTAATTAAACAGCAGTGTCGAGTAGTAACACCATGGTAACAATACACAATGTGGCTTTTAGCAACCTTTCTAGATGCCAACAATCAGTTTCAGAGATTTCGGGGCCTGACCTGAAACTGTAATCGCTGGGGCTTTTGTACTACTTTCCAAACATGCTGCTGTAAACCTTTCATGTGGCACTTAAAAAAAACCTTGCAAAATGTTATATGATCTTTATGATACTCACTGGCTCTCAGAATAGCCCTGATGCAAAGCAAGAAATCTGGATGTCGTACTGTACTGTACTGGCAACAGCTGGATTTTTAGGCCTATTAGCCATTTCCCACAGGAAGTGGCATAATTAGTTGTTGTAGATTTTCC
>NW_015257510.1:0-462 GCF_001447785.1 Gekko japonicus
GAAGCCAGTTCTGTGCAATTTTGTGTTCCAGCAGTTACTTCCATATTCAGATAAGCAGCGGAATCGAAGCCCATTTCCTTCTCACAGATCAGACTGTGGAAGGAAAAGAGCCATTTGCGTTTGCACACCCAAAGGGAAGCAAAGATTTGCAGGCCAGTATTTTGGACACATGCCGTTTTACGAGGCCGCTAGTGGAATCAAGAGTGACTGTTCTGTTTCCACAACAGCAAGCAGCGACCTCAGGCAGCTTAATAACTATCTCCTCAGTGACCTGATTTTCGTTCTGATCCAGGAAGTATTACAGTTCAACACTTCTGTGCTTAATGGAGGACTATGCGCTTCATTGCATAGCTTAAACTGAGGGGGGGCTATATGTGGCAACCCTCCGCATTATTCCCCTAACTTCCCTCCATCACTTCCCAATCCTTTTCCACTCCTCCATGCTTCATATCCCCTTGGCCA
>NW_015257511.1:0-462 GCF_001447785.1 Gekko japonicus
AGCTTTCCTGAGAATGGATCTGGCCCCATACTGATACCATCACGAGAACTGGGCTTCCTGATGCCCGGTTCCCACCAGTGCACATACGGCTGTAGCCAAACTGTGTAGGCCATCCCTAATACCATGTAGCCAGATATCCATTCCCAAGTGAGACAGATGAACTCTGTGAGGTCAAAACAGGGCATCTAGTTGGAGTGAAATGTCGAGATGGTGAATCCATAGCCTCCACAGTCCTGCCCAGTCTTTTGGACACCTTCCTCCTCACAAATTTGATAGTGAGCCCCCGGTCAGGAGTGGTGCGGCAGCCAATCAGAACTGAAAAAGGTTGTAGCTGGGAGTTCCTTCCTCAATGTCCACAGGTCTTCTGAGGCCTAGTGTATCAAATCAATGCTAGAATGGGCCCCCAAATTGTTCTCACCAAATTGTAGGGCAGCCAGGTACAGTGTTCCCTCTAAGCTGAGT
>NW_015257512.1:0-462 GCF_001447785.1 Gekko japonicus
TCACCGCTCCAACTTTTCACACAGCAAACAACTGGAATTGCCTATTTTTGAGCCCTGCAGGTGTCAAAAGCTCATATCGGAGGAAAATGGTGCTAGGTATCCGGCCCAAGGCAGCCCTGTGGGGTGAAAAGTCCAGGGGTTCGTTCCATCTGGCCCATGCAGTTCCAGGCTCACCTATCTACGGCAGCATCTCGGCTGGGCACACCAGACGAAGAAGAAGGAAGCCGGTGGAGAGTGATTCCTCTCCTAGGCAACGGGTCCCTGGTTCCCAGGTCGCTTGCTACCAAGCAGGCAAATTCCCCCCTCTCACACTGGCATGGGATTCTGGTGCCCCCTGCAGGGCACGTTGGACACAGTTTTTTGGGGAAAAACAGAACACAAGCCACATAAAAACCTTTAACTGGTGGTGCAAAATGCCGCCACTTTGCAGTTGACTTATGCTGATCCCATAGAGTTTTCAAG
>NW_015257513.1:0-462 GCF_001447785.1 Gekko japonicus
GGGAATCCTCTGGGAAACAGACTAGATTTTCTTTCGTCCAGGCACACTTTTCATCTTTCCCCTCTAATTCCTCACTTAGGATCAAAGCACACAGCTGGCCAGAACAGGGACTCTAGCCAGGAGAGGAACCAAAACATCTGCAGGACAGTCTCCCGGAAGCCTCAGGTGAGGATGCATCATCTAGAGGCAACAGAGCCTCGTTTTGCATGGTGGCCCAGTCAGTTGCTCCACCAAGAGCCCAGCTACGAGGGACATGAGTCGGGTTAGGTCTGCCCCAACTTGTCTCACAATCACATGGACATGAGGGAGACTCCCCTCAGAGACCCATGGAAACTGCTACAGGGGGCCTTGTTTGTGTCCTAAGTCACAGAGTCACAGGACAAGTGGAGGCCAAGAACGGGGCAAACAGAGCCCATCCCTGACAGCTGTTTCCGCTGGCAAAAATGGTGTGGGAAGGAAGCA
>NW_015257514.1:0-462 GCF_001447785.1 Gekko japonicus
GCATGACCAGTTTTCTCACTTCAGTGTTTGGTCGCTTTCTCCCACAATGGTCGTGGGGCCAGCGAAACTGTCTGTTTGCACTGATGCCTTTTTTCTCTGACATGTAATACCTTTTAACGTGATACTTGAGCGACAAGCCTAATCACTAACATTATGGGCAAGCCAGAAGCCTTTCGGGCCTTTCTCGGTGATGAGATTCAACTTGACACTCGATATTAAACGACCGTCTGTGTTGGGCAGCTGTCCCCTCTGGACGTCGCCACTGACACTTGTGCTTTGGGCTTTAATGACAAGGATGCGGTGGTTATCATCTCAAAGCTGACTGCAGGCAGGGCGAGCTGGTGGGATTTTGGAATGATGGGAAGACACTAAACTGGTTTCCATATGGTTGCCAACCTCCAGGTGGAGCCTGAGGATCTCCCTGAACTGCAGTTCTCTCCAGACTTCAGAGATCAGTTCCCC
>NW_015257515.1:0-462 GCF_001447785.1 Gekko japonicus
TTGGCAAGCCTGTTTCTAGGTCAAACTCCAACACACATATCACAGGTGTTCTTATTATTTGATCTCTAAAAATTAATAGTGTTTATCTTCATGCAATAAAATCTTTAACTTCTGGTTTCTTCATATCAGGTTGCTGTTAAAAGGAAAGGGTGGAAAGATATGTGAAACTTTTTGCCTACATACCACCAACAATCAAAATAACCTGATTCTTCACTAGATCCTCTTTTGTTTAGGAGAAGTAAAACTCAGTTGAGGAAATGCAAAAGCCAAAACAGAAAAGCCTGGGGTTTGCTTAAGGTTATTAGCAAAGTGGAAGTTCTGCTATATGACTGTTCCCAAAACAAAAATGATGGAATACCTTTTAGTAGGACCCCAAGTAAAGGCACACAAGAGAGTTCAAGCTTTTGTGTTCTTTAGAATTCTTAATGTTCAGTACAAAAAAAATAAAGAAGTGGGTGGGGG
>NW_015257516.1:0-462 GCF_001447785.1 Gekko japonicus
CTTTCTTTCTTTCTTTCTTTCTCTTTCTGCAGCTAAAGCCTATAAAGCTTCCATGTGGTTAACATGCAGGTCTGCATCAGCTTGAAGGAATATTGTTTTTTTTCTGCATAACTGTACACAAAGACACATTTGCTAAAATAGCCACAAGAAATTGATGTTTGGGCTCTGAATATAGAGGACAGCACAGCAGATAATGAGGAGGATCCTCAACCTCTGATACACCACAAATACATGTACACTGGATAACCTGTTTATGAATCTTTCATCCCGTTAACGTGGCTGATAGCATGGTTTGAAAATGAATAGATGTAAAGGCTGATTGCAGGTTGTAAAATGTGATGCTGGATGCACAGCAGTCTTTAATATAACCCACGTTCAACCATTTATGGTGGTGGGAAGTGCTGTCAAGCATGGTGACCCCTGTAGGGTTTTTAAGGCAAGACACGTCCAGATGTGGTTTGC
>NW_015257517.1:0-462 GCF_001447785.1 Gekko japonicus
CCAGACATAATGGCAGCTAGCTGACACTTACTAACAAACTCAACAAAAATTAAAAGCAGCAGTGCAAATGTAAACCAAGCTAACAAAACTCATAACTCTATTATAATACCAGCAAAGACTGAGACCTGGAAATGATTGACAGATCAAACCGCCAGCTAGAGAAAATTTTTAACCAAAAAAAGTCCCAGGGGTAGGGAGATCCCCAGTCACAGCCCCACTACCAAGAAAGGCCTGTCCTGAATAGCCTACTGCCAAACGCTGAAAGTAGCAGAACAGGAAGCAAAGTCCCTCCAGATGATCTCACTACGACAGAGAGGCTCATGTTGGACTGGCTGGTGAGGTATGCTGGGCTCAAACTTTAAAGCTCAAAACCAGCATTTTTTATTGGTCCCAGAATCAAACTGGGAGTCAGAAAAGATTATCAAAATAAGCATCGGGCACTCAAATCAGTGTCATTTTCAG
>NW_015257518.1:0-462 GCF_001447785.1 Gekko japonicus
AAAAGGTTCGCCATCACTGGCCTAGGGTGCCCTTTTTAACTCCAAAATTCTCTTTCAACATGACACGGGAAGATAAAAAGAGAGAAATAGTGACAGATTTGAAGAGGCCAGGTAGCTAAGGAAAGTGACCAAGTACCTGCCTTTGTTAGCAATAATGATATCTTACCTCATTCATCTGGTATATTATGCTTTTGGGGACTGCGTTCCGGCTTCCGTAAGTAGTCCAATATGCTACGCTTTTACATCAGAATTTTCTTTTTAGTTATGAGCCTGTTGCTTTATTAAACTCGTCACAAATGATACATTTTTATATACTCCCACCAATTCCTGAAATGAAAATTGACTGTCAGTTCTTCTACATCTTCCCATACAAGTGTATGTATTTGCAAGATTAATGAATTCTCTTACTTTATGTTGTATATGAATTAGGGTTGCCAACCTCTAGATAGTACAACAAACACC
>NW_015257519.1:0-462 GCF_001447785.1 Gekko japonicus
TCCCCCCAGTCACCATAGCTAGTAGTCCTTGACAGACTCCACGATTCTATCTTTTTAAAGCTCTTTATTCCTGGGGCCTTCACTCCATTCTCTGGCAGCGAATTCCACATTTTCACCACTCCCTGTGTAAGGTAGTATTTCTTTTTGTCTGCCGTGAACCTACTGCCCATCTGCTTCATCGGATTACTTTGCATTCTAGTCTTTTGGGAGAGGGAGAAAAGGGTCCCTTTGTCAAGTGTCTCCATTCCATGCACAATTTTATAACCTCCTATCATAGCATTATAATATCAGCTGTTCTAATTTCAGTCCCTTTCCTAATAATTCCTAACACAGAGTTGGCCTTTTATCTCCTGCAGCACAACAGGTTGACAGTTTCACTGAGTGATCCACTATGACCCCAAGACCTTGATGTCAAATTTGGCATCGGGTTTGACCTGTTTGCCCCATGAAGAGAACTGAAGG
>NW_015257520.1:0-462 GCF_001447785.1 Gekko japonicus
ACAATTCACAGGATGAAAAACATAACATCCAGATGGCCCAAAAACCTTTTAGCCTCCATCCAATGCCCTGTGAAATGTAAGATGATTTTCACACTTTCCAGAATTCCATGAGTGAAGGTGCCCTACACACCCACTCTGGTAAACCATTTCAAAGGACCAGTCCTGCTGCAGGAAAAGCCGACAACCTGACTAACACCAGACAGGAAGCCCAAAGGCGGGGCACCACAAACAGAGGACTATCTGAAGAACATAGGTGGCTTGTGAGATTATACAAGAGATGGAATTTGGTAAGTATGAGGTCACTAAGCCATGAAGGGCTTTAGAAGTAATAACCAGAACTTTGACTTGGCCTCAGAAGCAAATACAGAACCAGCACAGTTGGCAGGTGTTTCATGGTCCAAGCAGCTACCTCCAGACAAGAATCTTGTTGCCATGCTCTGATCTGGATAGCCCAGGCAAGCC
>NW_015257521.1:0-462 GCF_001447785.1 Gekko japonicus
CCCCCCCCACCCACCCCTTCCCATTGCCTGGCCATGTGACGCCATCTGCTTTGTGGTCTCACCCACAGGGCGGCCACGTGCGAGGCGGGTCAGGGTGGGCTCCCCTGCTGGCGAGGGACAAGCGGCTGTTGCGGCTGTGCCAGGCCGCCACCCAAGGGAACAAGGTGAGTCATGGGGGGTAGCTTGCTCAGTGGCACGTGGTCCTGCAGGACGGCCACAGCTGGCCACCTGCCAACCAGCGCCCGGTGCCATGGCCCCTGGACCGCCCTGGTGGCCTGTGGTGGTGGTGCCCCTGGCAGCCCAGCAGACATGGGAGTATGGGCCAGGGCCCCACAGGCGACGACACACCCATGCTGCCCAGTGAGTGCTGTGCATGGGCATAGGTGCACAGCCACCTCATGGGTGATTGCTTCCTGTCCCCATAGATCCAGTTGTGCTGAGCTCCCCGCCGGATTCCCCGCC
>NW_015257522.1:0-462 GCF_001447785.1 Gekko japonicus
TATAAATTTGAATTATAAATAAATAAATATAAATAATTATCTAACTCCTTACTAGAATTTAGTCCAATAGTGGATTCAGAGGCCTTTACTGAGCATACAACTTTCTTGGCAGAATTCATTTTAGACATTTGGATCAATAGGCCAACGAGGGGATCCCTATGCTATCTCCTCTTCTTGGTTTCCAGGGTTATTTTAGGAAGAAGTGTTGGCTCTTTGGTGTACCTGTTGAGTCTAAGCAAGTCTTAACCACTTCCACAACTCAGTTTTTAATACGTTATGAGCATTCATGAAGATTAGAATTAATGGTCCACACAAGCAAATGCATTGAAAGAATCTTAAAAAAACATTCTTTTATTTTGGTTTGACTTCAATGTACAGCACTTTCACTCTGATCCACTTCAAGAGCATAGACATGTGCAGAGCTGGTTTATGTCTGTATTTCCCAAGCTGATTGGGGAATCA
>NW_015257523.1:0-462 GCF_001447785.1 Gekko japonicus
CTTCCTTCCTTCCTTCCTTCCTTGTTGTTATTATTATTCCTGGAAAGCTTGCGTGAGACTCCCATCCTGGGTGTGCATAAAGCCCACACCCGCTTTCAGAACATCTAAGCACCTTGCTTTAAAATCAAGTTGTCAGACTGCCGTTTGGATGGCGTCTGCAGCGGTCGCTGTGCATGTTCCACCGGAGCGTTAGGAGAAGGCCTGCCAGTTTTGCTGTTTTTTGCATTTGATGGGAAGCGGAAGGGACAGATGCTCCGCAGTGGGGCATGTCTCGAGAGGGCCGTTGGGGCGGAACGCGTTCAGGATGCGCACTGAGCATGGCACGAGGGCATCTCGGCAGGAGTGGCCGTGTTCCCAAGAGCCTGGATTCCAGTTTCTCAGCCACAATCTCTTAATGCTGTTCTAAACGTAACTAAGGCAACAGCCAGATTCGGCTCCAGTAGCTCCTTAGAGACCAACAAG
>NW_015257524.1:0-462 GCF_001447785.1 Gekko japonicus
CAGTATTATGAAATGGCAGCAGAGTGATGGGTGTGCTGTGTTACTAGTCTGGGACAGATAGATCATTCTTGGTCACTTGCTGATAATATTTCATTTGGAAGTTCATCAGGACATAGGCTGGAACCTTTTTCTGAATGTCTGGAAACGGATATAGATCGAACAAGAAAGAAGAGTGCATTTGAACATGTGCAGAGGGGCCTTTCCCTCAGCCCTAAATGACTGCAAGTGACACATCTGAAGCTTGGAGGAAAAAAGGCTTTTGGGTAGACAGGATGCTCTTGACCACACTTCAGACCGTCATACCTTACGAAGAAACTTAACCAAATCCCAAAGAATAGTAGAGATTTGGGGCTGATCCTCCAAACTTATTTTTCAATTGAACCACAGGGGCTTAATCGGGGCCGGAACAAATAGATTCAAGTCCATCAGCACTTTAGACACCAACTAGATTTTCGGGGCACA
>NW_015257525.1:0-462 GCF_001447785.1 Gekko japonicus
TGTGTCAGCAGACTCTCATCCAGATGAATTGTTCAAAGTGGTTCATTACTTGTCTGAAACTGTAGGCAATGAAACTCTGGCAGCCAGCTGTGATGCTTTTGCAAGATTGTCTTCTGACAAAATCTCTGTCATCCATTCCAACTTGGAGGCCAAGTTGAGGGTGTCAGAAATGCCTAATTGTGGAGGTAAAACAGGAAATTTTATTGCTTAATGAACTACGATGATATATCTGCTGAGTAAATCTCATTGGTGTGTACTTAAAACAGTTAACATACATTACTCTGTCTTTTAGTGCACCCCTTTATAGACATGTGACATTTGACTCTACACCTTTTCTTTTCATTAATTCAGTTCTACATTCATTTCCCCCTTTTCTTCTCATAAATCCTGCACATCTTCATTAATTAATTGATTTCTGAACTTAATTATTTTCTGAACCTTGACACAGAGAGTACTCCATCT
>NW_015257526.1:0-462 GCF_001447785.1 Gekko japonicus
ACTTTCTATTCTGACTTGGCTGGGCCTTTGACTAATATATGTAACCAGGCAATGACCATTAATACAAGGCATTAAAATTGGTAAAATAACTCACAAAGTCAGTATGTTTGCTGACGATCTGGTAATATACATTTCGGATCCATGTAAATGGCAACAATTGGTAAATGGATTTTTATGGTCCTAAGTTCTCATTTCTTATATAGACCGTCTGGTAAAGGGGGCCGAGATAGCCCAAATCTGAAACTTTACCAAGCAGCTGGCTCATTTGACAGAAGCTGTCAGAATGATCAATGTAGAGGATGGTTTGATATTGAACTATCATATACTTACCCATCACGAGTCCAAGCTTTATTCTGGATGAAACCTAAAGATAGACCATCTTCAGTGGTTGAGAATAGATTTTTGTGGAGTTCACTTCAAATCTGGGACAAATGGAGAAAAAAAATCGACATCAGAGCCCTC
>NW_015257527.1:0-462 GCF_001447785.1 Gekko japonicus
GTTTGCAGAAGGTCCCAGGTCTGTCCCTGATATCTCCAGCCAGAAAGGTCTCAACGATCAGATACTGCAGAAGATCCTTCTCCACATAAGACTCTGGAGAGCCACTGCAGGCCAAACAATACAGAGCTAGATGGACCAATGGTCTGGCTCCGTATAAGCAGCTTGGTGTATTCAGGCCACAGTTCACTGATAGAGCATATGCACTATTTACAGAAGGTCCCTGGTTCAGCTCCTGGCGTTTCCAGTTCCAAGACCTCAGATTGACAGGAAAGGTCCGTGGAGATCCGTTGCCGTCAGAAGAGCGTGACAGGCCAGTGGTCTGACACCATATGAAACAGGCTCCTTATGTTCAGCGTTAATGTGCCTTGGACAATGGGTGTCCCTCTCGTGTCCCTCAGCTGGTGAATTATAGCAGTGGAAGAAAGAGATGTCTACAAAGGTCATTTCCTGCAGGAGCGCACA
>NW_015257528.1:0-462 GCF_001447785.1 Gekko japonicus
AATTGGAATGTTCCTTTGTATCACCCCCCAGCCCCCAAAACCCTCTCCACAAAAATGTCAGAAAAAGGGAACTTGCCAGTCACTGGATTCAGAATCAAAGTAGTTCTAGTGTAATGATGGAAAAGCTGTTGTATTGGCTCAAGTGATATTGCTGATTTCTCTGTACTTTTGTTGCTCTCATTACTGACTGATTCTACATAATGTTAGCCACTTCCAGAGGCCAGTAGTCTGAAACAGCGCATATAAGTCTCCCAGATGTGACAGCAATGGATTTCTGCTGGTCAGTGCCTCAGGAACTACTTTACAGCTTATAAGACCACTCTATATCTTCCAAGGCGGTAGACCCGTGTGATGGACAGGGTAGTTTCACTTCTCTTTAAGAGTGACCAATGGGAGTTGATGTTGCAAAACAGTTGCAAAACAGTAGTTAGAGACCAGTTGGGACCAGTGTTCCCTCTAAGC
>NW_015257529.1:0-462 GCF_001447785.1 Gekko japonicus
CTTAACCACTACACCAAACTGTGTAGGGGGAAATGTAGCCAAGTGAACCATGAACTGGTCCCCGGTTTGTTTCTGAGTGTATTTCAAAGCACTGCTTCAGAACTCTGAAGTTACTCATAGCCCGAGGCATCTCACGGGAGACCTTTTCCCACCATAAGTCTACCCATATGACCCGTCACCGGGAAAGGCTCAGACCACCCTCTCCCTTTCAGAAACAAAGCGGGCAGCTACCGGGGCAGGGCCTTTTTGGTGATGGCACCCAGACTGGGGAATACACCCCCCAGGCTCGTACTGCTTCGTTCTTCTTGGTGTCTGTTAAAAGCCCTTTTTTATTTTCTAATGCCCTTGGAGTTTAAAGGTTGTGGTTGGCAACAAATTATGCTCTCCAACTGTTTCTCACGCTGTTCCTCTCTCTCCCTGAAGGTCACTTAGGCATTTATTTATTTATATTTATTTATTATT
>NW_015257530.1:0-462 GCF_001447785.1 Gekko japonicus
TACATGGGCCTCCTGGGCCCAAGTATGACATTCTGTCCACTACACCAAAAATATCTCACCTTTCCTTGTGGCTCAGGGCAGCTTACAAGTCAGAACAAAAATGTTACAATTCAAAAACCAATGGAATAAACACCAGATACCTCCCCTCCAGCCCAGATGCCTGTAATCTATACTTCATTAAAAACCCTGCTGAATAAAATGCCCTGGCAGCACCTCCTGAAGGTTTCTAATGGCACTGCAACCATCTCACCTCCTCAGGGATCCCATTCCTTACAGAGTGAGCTACAGTGGAAAAGGAAAGGAGTCTGGTTGATGCCAGGTGGGCCACCTTGATTGGAGGAACAGCTAGTAGATGACAGTCTGAGGACCAAAGCTGGCACACAGGGGTGTAGGGGAGGAGACAGTCCTTTAGATAGGTAGGCCCTAGGCCATGAAAGGATTTAAAGGTCATAATCAGCACCA
>NW_015257531.1:0-462 GCF_001447785.1 Gekko japonicus
GTAGTCTGTAGAGACTAAAAAATTGTCACCACTTTCCAAGTATGTGGTAGCTCACATCTGGAATTGGTGAGTTAGAGCTCTGCACTATGGAAGCAGAGGACAGGTGTTCCATAAGTAAGCAGTGGAAGATCATGAAAGTTATTTAAATTTCTTTCAGGAAAACAGTGACTGTGATGCTTTAATATAATGCTTACTGTTCAATCCTATGAAGCAAAATAACTCTAACTAGAATTCCATTGAAGTCCATGGGCTTGGAAGAGTGTTAACTCTGCTTAAGATGACACTGCTAATTACATTTCCTTCAATGTGTCAATGATGGGCTTGCTATATAGAGATTTCAAAAGCATCCTTTTTTTAAAAGATCACTATTATATCCAATTTCTTTTTATATTACTCTCTTCCCACTATCATTTACTCAAGCCCCTTTCCTCTTGTACACAGGTATACTTTTGTTGTTCAGTC
>NW_015257532.1:0-462 GCF_001447785.1 Gekko japonicus
GGATACCTACTGCAAACGCCTTTCTGTTGTTAAGGAACCCAGCCCACTTTAACCCGCAGGATCCCACCCGGGCTTCGGTCTGGAAGAATATTCCAATGAAATCAAGGAATCAAAGCATCTGCTTAGAATGGGGAGCCGGGCCCGCTGAAGTCAAACACTCCGGCTTCACCAGTCGGAGGATCGGCGCGCGTCCTTTGCCAAGGGAGGGGGCATGCCTTGCATGTATACGTTCCTTTTTAAAAAATCAAAAAACCTGCAGCTGCGCATCCTTACAGTCATGTGCATTTGTATGTGTGGCGAGAGGAGTGCAATTGGTGTAAACTGGCGAGGGCCTGCGCAAAGCGCACGCGCGTTCACACAAATTGTTTCCTTAAAGGTCAGGTGGTTTGTGTGCTGCAAAGCTGCAAGCGTGCAGGCGCTTGTGCCCCTCCGTGAGTGTGCTGGCCTGGCTGGATTAGTACC
>NW_015257533.1:0-462 GCF_001447785.1 Gekko japonicus
TCATATTTCCATTCTGTTGATGATTAAAGGCCATTAAGATGGGTTTGTTGCAGTGAGCAACTGCAATTTTTGTAGTGAGATTTGGCCAGAAAGCCTTCCAGAAGGATTATCCATTAGAGCAGGGGATGGGATTGCACCAAGGACAGGACTAACCCATAATAGCAACCCAACACGTATTAGAGATATAACTTTGTAACTTGTTTGGTTGTAAATGAATCAGTAGAACCTGTATGTTTGTTTTTATCTCTATACAATCTTTATGTACCTGTTTTAGCCAGAAAAGATTTCTCAACTGTAAAAAACCTGTAAAATATTTTAAAATATCTGATCAAACAATTTCCCCAAAAAAGTATCCTTCAAACATCATTGGCAAATGTTGCATGTGTGATCCATGAATATGACTGCAGAATCTCTCTCATTCTCAGCTCTCCCTCTATAATGTGGGTGATTCCTTATTTCCTG
>NW_015257534.1:0-462 GCF_001447785.1 Gekko japonicus
AGGCAACTAGAAAATGTTTCAAAATAAACAAACATCTGAAGCCATCATAACACCAGATTCTGGATTACCAAATTTTGCTAAGTAAATATCTCTTAAAACAAAACAAGCAAGTATTTGCAACACTAACCAAAAGGTTATGTAGTCTTAGCAGTTAGAAATGAAAATAGGTTGCTCTTTCACCCTTGAATGAAAAAACTGAGTGCTAGTATGTCTTTCACCAAATATTTCTAAATGGGATATAAGAAGGCTGTAGCCATATATGCGTGATTATACTTCAAAAGTACATTTTTGCCACAAGAAAAGCCGAATACTATAATTTTGTATGAATTCTGATAGCAGCTATACAAGGTCCTGGATTTGTGTGACAATGAAAAAATGTTATCCAGAGGGGGCAGTGGCGCATTGTCGCGGGTGTTCGTTCGGGCTGCTCCCGATCAACCCTGTCCTTCCTTGTCTCTTAGA
>NW_015257535.1:0-462 GCF_001447785.1 Gekko japonicus
GACCAATGGTTTGACTCAGTAGAAGGAAGCCTCTCATGTTCAAGAGATTTGTTTTGTTACTCCCTTGAAGCTTGTTGATGGTTCCCTGGGCACCAGCCATTAATAGCTTTGATCAAGGTCCTTTTCTCCCCCACCACCCATTCTCTGTCTTCTGAGAATTATTATAAAGTTTGTTGTTTAGATTCCGGCTTTGGCAGTGGAGCATGTTTGGATGTCATCCCAACACCTTTACCCACTCCTTGATCGCCAGCTGCAATTATCTTTTTCGTCATATGAAAGTGGCGTGTGATTCAGCCAGTTTTGTAACGATTCCTTCTTTTTAGTAAGAATACATACATATGAATTTGTGTTGTGCAAAAGTTAGACATTTGGCCTACGTAGCCCCAGGATTTTCTGCACTGAATTGCAGTGGCTATTCATGGTCTCTGGCAGAGATGGGTGTTCCCCAGCACCTGCTACAGA
>NW_015257536.1:0-462 GCF_001447785.1 Gekko japonicus
CCCCGCTAAGCGCCCCGAGCCGTCGGAAAAGCTGCCCGCTCGCAAGCGCCATCCTCGCCTTGATTAGAAGGACTTCGGCACTTCCGACTTTCAGCGCGCTCTAGCCAATCAGCGCCTCCGGCACCTCGTTTAATATGCAGCCCCACCCTCTTTTTTGCCTACGGCGCGCCTTAACCAATCAGAGCTCCCGCCACCTTATTTAATATGTAGTTCCGCCCACCTTTTTGCCTGCCGCGCGCGTCTTAGCCAATCATAGTCCATCTCCGCCTCCTCCCGGCTTGTTGCTCCCCCCCCTTCGCAGGGTTCGGAAAACCAATGGTCACTGGCGTTCTGTGATGTAGGACGCAGTAGGGTTGGGGAACGCGGGAGCTGTCCAATCGCAAAACAGGTTCTCCCTCCTTCTTTCAAGTTTAATTTGCATCTGAGAAGCCAATCAGACTTCAGTCGCCAATCAAATGGGGA
>NW_015257537.1:0-462 GCF_001447785.1 Gekko japonicus
GATACTTGCAGTGGATTGTCAAACTTAATAAAGTGTAGCACATCATGGATTCCCAGATTTACCTCCATCAAGGATTATAGGTATCTCCTGCTTGAGTCTTTGTTTTAGAAAACCTGTGTGCTTTTTGCAGCTGGCATAATTGCTGCCAGTGCTATACCAATGTATTCTGTATAAATATGAAAAATATGGACAACTGAACATGTATCTTTACATTCCAGAATACTCTCGTGTGGAAAGACTTGCAAAGTGAGAGCTTCATAGACCTGTGTACAAGGGCATTTAAAAATGTGGGTAAGTTATCCACATTTGGACTGTCTGTCATGGAAAATACCAGTGGAACACTTTTATGTGGTGTACAGCAGTTGAATTTGCTGGGCAAATTATGGCAAAGCCACTGAAAAGACAGCCCTGGATTGTTTTTCCTTTGACAAAAAAAGCTTGCAGCCTTTTCTTGATCCTTAA
>NW_015257538.1:0-462 GCF_001447785.1 Gekko japonicus
TCCAGGTCCCCTAATGTGCTATCATGTCCTAGTGACTCATGCTGATTTTAACAGCCTTGCTTTGAGTGATGCTTTATTAGCGGGAAACTAAGACACCTTTTTAGATGTTCTAAGAGTGTAGAATAAACATGAATGGTAGGGGGGAGGGAATCAGTGTTACAAGTTCTGCTTCAACCTTTGCATTTTTGTTAGAACCAATGAACAGAGTCTGCACTTGTATGGCTCTCTTCATATGGTTGCAAACCCTGCTGTTACAGGTCTCTCAGTCTCATGGAGAGCCTTACATGTGTATACGTTTATGCACAGACTTTATATGCATATGTTCTAATGAGTGCACATAGCTTGGATTGAGTTTGCCATAGTAATCCTGCCCTTCTGCAGCTTCCCTTTTTTGCGCTGATCTGTTTTTCTTTTCTACCACAACATTTTTAAAAAGGCGACCAGCACCGTCTCCGTCCCGTG
>NW_015257539.1:0-462 GCF_001447785.1 Gekko japonicus
TTAGGCTTTTGGTAAATTATCAATCGGGGCCTGCAGGTTTTTTGCGTCTAAGCTTCAGGTGCCGGGGCCAATTAATCAGCCGCTGCCAATTAATGGAGAAGAAAGGAGGGGAGGGAGAGACGAGAAGAGAAGCCCGGCAGGCTGCGGAACTGCTGACAAAGAACCGCGCGGAAGTTTCGGTCCAATCAGTTCGTGGATGTCGATCGTCCCGATTTGCCAGGGACAGTCTTTATTGCCGGGTCCTTCTCTCTGGTCAATCGCTGTCCCAGTTTTTGCATTTGGGGGATGATTTTTTTAAAAAAACTGGAGGGACAATTTCAAGGGCAGAGTCGTCAACAATGGTAATGTGGAGGGGGCGTTCGGGGGTCTTTGATCTGAGAATGGGAATACAGAAGCAAAGCCCATCTCCGTTTTCATTGGCGGAGTGTTGAAGTGTGTGGGTGTAAAGTGTTGTCAAGTCGC
>NW_015257540.1:0-462 GCF_001447785.1 Gekko japonicus
CACACACACAGTTATGCACCGTGGCTGCAGGAGCCGGTCTGGCCGGCAGCTGATGCACAAAGATACGTGCTGCCTTCTGTGGGTTCCTCGGGGGCCTAAAGATAGGCCTGGCCCCCCTCCCCCTCTGGGGCCAGCTGGCAGTTGGCATCCTCCTGACTGGGCGCCCTGGGCTGAGTCACAGGCCCGAGCCGGCTGACTTTGCAACGAGAGGGAGGGAGAGAGAGATGGAGAGAGAAGGGAGTTTATGCCTGGCCTCTCCCGCCTCCAAGGCAGATGGGAAAACAAACCAGCCCTCTGGACTATAAATAGCTCTTGCCAAGAGGAAGAAAGATGAACTGGATAGGCGCCCTGCAGAGGTGCGGGTGGACCTTAACCCTTTCGGGGGCAGGCGGAGGGACCAAGGTGCACATGCTCTGGGGAGAGCGCTTCCTTCACAAGAACCTCAGAAGGGCCCTGCTGGGT
>NW_015257541.1:0-462 GCF_001447785.1 Gekko japonicus
AAGACTCCGCAGCTTAGAGGGAACTTTGGAGTAGGCCAGTAGAAGGCTACCAGATGGGGAAGGCTTCCAGGTGGGGAAGTGGTTGGCGCCAGTAACAGCAAGCGTTAGAGGAGGGCACTGGTCCTTGCAGCTGCAGCCTTATACCCTTTCGAAAAAAACCCAGTGAGTGGGGGTTTGGGCTAGTGACCCACGATGACCCTTCCTTCCCACAAAGGTTGCCCCTGGTACCATATGGCAAGCAGCCATTTTCAGTTTTCTTGGAGTATTGGTGGGGGGGAAGCCACAAAAAACTGTGGAGTTTGTGTAATGAGGGCAGACCTCAGTAGGCTAAGGTACATGGAGTCCGCTCTCCTGGGCTGCCAGTTTCCTCAGGGGACCGATTCCTGGAGACTAGGGGGCAGTCTGGTGGATCTCGGGGCCCCACCTGGAGGTTGGGGATGTTGTGTCTTAACCATTGAAACA
>NW_015257542.1:0-462 GCF_001447785.1 Gekko japonicus
GGTACTTTTTTGAAAGGATGGATCACTGGAAAGGTTGCTGTTTAGAATAACATGAAAGCACCAGAGCAGGTAATATAAAAGGATTTCAAAAATGCATCTAAGCCAATGAATCTACTTCCCGCCTGAGAGGCCAAAGCGCCAACTTGTTGGGAATCAAACGGCCCATGTTATCACTACTAAGCCTTTCTCAGGCTTTGTTAATTAAAACAAGAAGCTGCCGACATCCTTATCATGCAGATGTGGCCTTGAGGTACAGCTTTGCTCACTAACAAGCTCTTATGTCTGGGCATGCGTTGATATCGCTAAGCAACATATAGAAAATTATACACCAAGCAGGGGGAAGATGAGAGGGTGACAGAATACAGGAATAGAACATATACAGAGTACATAGATCACATATCAACATCAGAAACCAACTTGCCAGCTTGCTGACAGATGGCCCCTGTCTGCTTTTATCCCTCT
>NW_015257543.1:0-462 GCF_001447785.1 Gekko japonicus
TCCATCATAAATACCCAGGTAGGATATCTGAATGGGTGTCGTGTGCGTTCGGGTTTCTTTGCTTTTCTTTCCCTGGGTCGACTCTTTCTTTCCTGTAAGTTTGCCTGAAACGAAAACTATTGAAGAGAGGCGATAGGTGCCCTGAACTAGATAGCCATCTCATCAGATCTTGAAAGCTAAGCGGGGCCGGCCCTGGAAAATACTTGGAAGGGAGACCTCCAAGGAATACCACAGCTAGGACAGTATATAGCACCCTGCTGAAGGATGCAGCACTCTTAGTGGAAATGCAGGTTTCAGTAGAAAAATCAACATATAGCTGTATTGTAATTTGTGCCTTTTCAGTTAGGGAATCGCTTCATAATAATTTGAAATTGTACAGTTAAGAATCATTTGATAGGCTTTAAGGCTTTCCTGAAGGCAGGCAATAGCAAGGCACCGCCAGTTTGGTGTCGTGGTTAAGTG
>NW_015257544.1:0-462 GCF_001447785.1 Gekko japonicus
GCCTTACCTGTAGGCATTGTACTTGTGGATGGCTCTATTCACATTCCTCTCATAGTTGGCGAGTTCTGAAAAGAGGATTCTTTTTAGTCCTGAGCAGTCGCACAAATTAAAACACTACAACATGGGCAAAGTCAAGCATATGTAAATGCCATTAAGTTCTGTGGAACATCTTAGCCATCCCGAAACCCAGTAAACCAAAAAGTGACAAATCCCTGCAAAGCTGACCGCCCATAAAAAAGGACACACACACCCTCCAGCTCCAAAATGGAGCAAGCAAATAAAGTACTAGGAGGAAAGTAACAGATGCTGCTCTGAGTCAAGGGCCAAAGAACTGCTGGCCACTGCCCCACCTGGGCAAAATTGAAGAATCCCCCCCTCACTCCAGGCTGTACAAAGCGAAAAGCTTCTAAACCAAACGTTAGGCGTTTGGGCTGCATTTTCTTTTGCCAAAAATCGGCAGCC